>NC_087157.1:34608115-34711873 GCF_035594125.1 Scylla paramamosain | reverse complement strand
TTGAAGACAGTTTATTAAAGAAGGGAAGTTCATGAGATATAAAGCCTTTGATTATTCAGTTTCATTTCCAAAGTAACATTTATTTATTGGTGTGTTGCTTCCTGTAAATAGTAAAGCCTTGACAGCACTGCATCTCTCACACCACGCTGTAACTGTTGAGAGAACCCTAACCCTTAGAGAGAGGAGGAGGGAATCCTTGGTTTATGTTCAGTAAAGCCCTGTATTCTTGTCATGGCAATGTAGAATGGAGGCGTCATTGGTTTATGTTCAGTAAAGCCCTGTATTCTTGTCATGGCAATGTAGAATGGAGGCGTCCTTGGTTTATGTTCAGTAAAGCCCCGTATTCTTGTCATGGCAATGTAGAATGGAGGCGTCCTTGGTTTATGTTCAGTAAAGCCCTGTATTCTTGTCATGGCAATGTAGAATGGAGACGTCATTGGTCACATACTGTTCTAATGTAATCTAATGTAATCTAATGGAATCATGAAGGTGTAAAAATGCAGGATATGGATGGGATGCTACATCAGCAGCTTTTGTCATTAAGGGTGGTAAAGTGAAAGATTTGTTAATCACTTTGGTCTTTAGTTGATGCTTCTGGTGAGGCTTTCCTGTTTAAACTTGGCATAATATATATAAAATGATGTGGCATGTTAAACAAGTTAACTTACTGCCTTCTTGTGTCTTTCACAGATAGAAATCAAAAACGTCACAAGACAGAATAGTGAGCTGCATGCACTTATCACAGAGTATAAAGTCACTCCCTCAGAGGAAAAAGACAAGGATGGCATGTCTTCATGTGAGAACTCAGAAGCTAAATGTGAGCTACCATCCACATGAATATATATTTGTATATCAAACTGACATTCTCCTTGGAGGGAGGCTTTCCAAAGTGCACACACACACACACACACACACACACACACACACACACACACACACACACACACACACACACACACACACACACACACACACACACACACACACACACACACACACATCTCTGCATCAGGACTCAACAGCCAGACTGATAAACAATTACTTCACCCAAGATGATCAGCTGATAGGATTAGCTGTGGATGAGCCTCCTGTGGTGACTAGGAGTACAAAAGCCAGCAGCTAATTTTGGGAGCTGCCAGTCATCATGGTCCTGGTGTCTGAGGTGCTGCTTTTGCATTTTCCCAGTCATGGGTCGAGGCTACATCACATTTATTCATTCACAGTTGCTCTTAGTTATCTCTGTTACAAGTTAAAATTTTTCCTGGCTCCACAGACATTTCTGGTGCATCTAACCCTCTCTCCATTGCCCTTCTATTTCCCTTAGTCTTATACCCACTTCTTACATTACGTCTAATTACTTCCATTGGTCATTCTTGTCTGGCCCTCTGTTGCATCAATTTTTCACCTCCAGGTACAGATACCAAGGGGAAATTGCTGGGTCAAGTGGCTACACTGACATCTGAGGTTAGCAGGTTGGAGAGTGAGTGCAGCAGTCTTCAGGTTCAGCTAGACTGTGAGAGGGATAAGTATAACAAACTGCTGGGAGAATCTCTTGCTCATGAAAAGTTGTCTGAAGATGTCATAACTGAACCAAAAGGTAAGAAAGTTTATATTCTCTAATAATAAAGCAAATAATTTTTCCTCACTGTTGCTCAATTTTTTGAATTAATAACAAAATAAAAGCATTGTTATTGGATTTGTTTATTGAGGCTGTATTAAGAAAAGTTGAGAGAAACAAACTTATTGTTTTATCAGGAGAAACAACAGGATTGGGAGGAACTGAGCTTTAACAGAAGCTGCAACAACTGCAGGAGGCTCACAGGGTCCTGGAGAGCAGGTTAACTTGCAGCATGAAGGAGGTGGCTGAGCTAAGTGACAGGAAGTAGCAGCTTAAGCATGCTGTAGTGCATGAGGAGACAGAGTCCATCGGTGTATGCATGTTTTTTGCTCATTTGAATCATCTGTAAAAGTGAAGTGGAGGAAGTGTTTACTGTTTACTGTATGCCATTTCCTTGGTCTTTTAATGAAGAATTTTATCCTTCTTCAGGTGACTACATCACCATCTACCAGTTGCAGCGAGGAGTGATGAAGCAACAAGCTCGAGAACGCGAGTTAGACCTTGCCAGCCTCCATCATGAATGAGAGGAAATGAAGCAAAACCACTCTGCAGGTTAGTGCTCTCTTTTGCATCTCACACACTTCTTATTCATGTCATGGCAGATTAGTGATTTCTGCTGCATCTCACACACTTCTTATTCAATTGCTGGCAGGTTAGTGATCTCTGCTGCATCTCACACACTTCTTATTCAATTGCTGGCAGGTTAGTGATCTCTGCTGCATCTCAAACGGTTCTTATTCAGGTGTTGACCAAAGTACTAAGCCTTCATATCATTACCTTGCTCTGTGATGGAGGCTACACCATCTGGCATCTAGCTGAGATTTAATGTTGCAGTAAAGCTTCCATATGAGTTCATGTAGAGCAAAATGTTTTCAAATGCCAGGGAAGTAGTGTAATGTAACCTTCCAGAGAAATCTATCCCTCATTTATTAGTTAACAGGAGTGTTTAATGTACTTAAGGGGAGAGTCCGGTTTGGATGGGTGTTTCTGTATCTCTGCTAAATAAGCATGAATCGCTCTGATTTTTATGTTGTGAAGTATTGGCAACATGTATATCAATATTAGACATTGATCCCCTTTCTTGCCCCCACCCCCCCTCATCCCCACCCCCCCCAATTCCAATTTCAAGGAAAATTTTAAAACTTTTCACCGTCGTTATTAATTGGCCCACAACCTTTATTTTTCTGTGGCTTAGAGATGTTATGATACCTAACAAAGTTACGTAGGCAGATTTTTCATTTTGGCTTTTGGTTTTGTTTTATGATTTTTTTCTTTATCTGTCTTTCTTTCGCCTTTTTTTTACCAAAAAAATATTAATACAAAATTACATGAGACCTATATAAAAAAAACGCCTACGTAACTTTGAAGAAGAAGTATTCTTCTGTGTTTTAGTTTTTGTTTCATTGAAATCAAGCTAAAACTAACTCCTGTGAAAACTTTTAAAGGGGGATAACTTATGTTTTGAGATACGGGCCGATAAAGTTTATTGATCGATTACGATCCAGTTATAATACACTAGGAAGCTTTTTCAGGTTTATTATGAGTTCTTTTTTATCATAATCAATCTATTGATACAATCAGATGTATTTCTAAGTATATCAGGCTCCTGGTCCCCCATTGCCTTCGAAAAGGCAATGTATTATCTTGTCAAGCAAGGGGTGTCAAAGTTGCCCACACTTCTCTTTGTTGCCAGGTTTTTTAGAAGCCACCAGGTTCGTACTCTGCTGATGCTTTCTCTTTCTGCTTTCTTTTCGGCTTCATCTGGACTTAGTAGCTGTGAGAGTGGGAGAAGTCGCGAGAGACTGAGCAACAACCTCCCGTGACAAGAGCTACGTGAGCACTGAGGAGGCAGGATCCTTGCTGGGAGCTAGTATCACACACACACACACTCGCCTTGAGTGTTGCCATATCGTATCCAAGCAAAAAAAAAGTTCAGATTTTAGCGTTTTTTCGTAGTATTGGGTAAGAAAAACTTACTCTGCTGATGTAAACAAACGCACGTGGTTGATTGCGTGACATTTAAATGCCATTTAAAGGGAAACTATGGGGCATTTCCCCTTAAATCTTTACGAGATTGCTGCCAACAAGTATACCTACCACATATATTTTTTTCACAAAAAGTCATTATTTTTCATTTTTTTTCGTCTCCAGACCGGACGCTCCCCTTAATGTGATTAGCCAGGATCAAGGGTCAACTTCTTCACTGACCATTTACTCTCAGGTGATGTATCTGTCCTCCATGAGTCACCAGAGACACATAAGGTGTTGTAAGTGAAATTTCATCTATTAGATTTATTCAAAATGTGAATTAACACAGTTGTTTCCTGCAGGATTTGATATCAAAGCTGGTGCAGGAAAAGGAAGCAGATCATGACCTTCAGCAGCTCGAGAAGATAAGCAGCGTCCTTAAGAGTCCAGTTGCTATCTTTAGCAGTGTTGGTGAGTAGTAAAAACTGAGCCATCTTATGAAGTGCAACGAAACATTATTATTATCTTCATAATTTTCTTGAAATAAACAGATTTCTGTGGCATGTTGCTCATTAGCACTTTAATATCAGATAACACCAGTTATTTATGTAATGATGTAATGTACTAAGTAGATGAAATACAAGTGGCATCTGCTAACACTCTTGATGTGGAACAGGAACCAGTGAGTCTGAGACACCCACCAGCAGTGGAAAGCTGGCTGACGAGCGCCTCAAGCACTCTGAAAAGGTGGAGCAACAACAAGAAACAGAAAATTGCATCCATCATTCTTTGCCTGAGGAGGGAATTGATGCTCTGTTGACCCTTCACACTGATGTCCCTCATGAGGAGGCAGAATATGAATCCTACAGAACTTGCCCATAGAAAGACCAAAACTGTTACTGCTGCCACACTGCCACCACTTCCACTGACACCAAAAGCCCAACTGTGCAGAGAATCCTGGACCTCCGCAATGAAATGGAGTCCACCAGTCACCTGGAGCACTTTAGCCTCCAAAAGTTCCATCCGTGTCCATTGTGTTTGGGTAAACTTATCACTGTATAAGGGGACAAGTATCAGTGTATGGTTACTATATACTCATTTGTACTTAAAGATGTCATGTCACATCATTCTCTCTCTCTCTCTCTCTCTCTCTCTCTCTCTCTCTCTCTCTCTCTCTCTCTCTCTCTCTCTCTCTCTCTCTCTCTCTCTCTCTCTCTCTCTCTCTCTCTCTCTCTCTCTCTCTCTCTCTCTCTCTCTCTCTCTCTCTCTCTCTCTCTCTCTCTCTCTCTCTCTCTCTCTCTCTCTCTCTCTCTCTCTCTCTCTCTCTCTCTCTCTCTCTCTCTCTCTCTCTCTCTCTCTCTCTCTCTCTCTTTCTTTCTTTTGTTGCATATGTTTTACTGCTTTACATTCCTCCCCACAGTATTTTTTCATCTACTTTATGACTGCAGTAGTTTTATCATCCCAGTGTATGCTGTATCCACTCTGAAACTGTAATTCACCAATCAGCTCAAATGTGTCTCTGTTTTGATAATCATTAATTTGTTTCAGCTACACAACCACTCTGATAAGGGACAAAATCTACTTCACCAGTCATCTATGTCATACAGTCATATATATTCATACATATGACAAAATACTCTTCCTAAGACATTTCTTATTTTCTCTTCTCAAGTGACCTGTCCATCTATCTAAGGTACCACATAACATTTAAAACTTACAATATTGCATTTAATTCATGAACATTTTTTTGTCTATCTATGGAGACTTGCGTATAGACTTGAAATGTATTGGGAGTTTTCTTTATCTCTCATTCTATACCTAACACCTGTTCCTAAGAATCCCCAGGTGATAGCCATGGTGACTGGCTGGTCTCCTACTGAGTGGCTGGGGTTTTCCAAAAGTGAGGGTTGGTGTTCCATACCATACCATGTGCCCTGTTTGTATTCCTTCTTTGTCCTCTGTATTA
Organism: Scylla paramamosain; assembly: GCF_035594125.1. Taxonomy (NCBI): domain Eukaryota; kingdom Metazoa; phylum Arthropoda; class Malacostraca; order Decapoda; family Portunidae; genus Scylla; species Scylla paramamosain. The sequence goes on along the minus strand of NC_087157.1, from coordinate 34,706,321 downwards.
TATTCTATGTAAAGATGGTGCTGGGGTGGGATCTACTTCTTATTCCCTAAAAGTGATGAGGAGTGACACTGGGCAGCATTGATTTGCTCCTTAGAGATGGCTGGGTTCCTGTGGATGAGTGGGCCATGCTGTGCTTTGTCAAGGATGGTGTTTGGTATTGTGATGACTCTTGCCACAATCAAGTGTCTCCCACAGAGTAGTGGAGTACCTATGTATGGTGTTGACCCAAGCTGTCCAGGTCTCATCCAATGCCTTAATATGATTTAGATGATCAAAATGGTTTAACTCACCATTTAATCAGCTGACTGATTTGAATGGAGAAGTATGTAATGTGTTGTAGCCTAACCATCCCTGCCAGCATGGTCAGACTCTTGGTAGTAACCTGAAATGCTCCTAGGTAGTGAGTATCATTGCACATAATGATCTTTACTTTGTCAGTAATTCAATGATACTGAATATTACTCTACTGGATTTTGCTCAGCACTGCTTGGTAACTTTTGGCCATAATCCCAGGTCTGGAATGATATGAAGCCATGTTTTTACATTCCATATGAGACAGGCAAGCACTATGCTTTGCCTGACTGATACCTGTACTTTACATTTATGACCCCAGGTAGTTCATCACTCTCTCTCTCTCTCTCTCTCTCTCTCTCTCTCTCTCTCTCTCTCTCTCTCTCTCTCTCTCTCTCTCTCTCTCTCTCTGTTTGGAATTATACTGTATATTAGGAAATATCATTAAAGAGTGTGTGTGTAAAAAGTGTTTGCATTATTGTGCATTTGATGTTATAGCCCCAGGTTCTTAAAGTTTTCTAGTTTCATGATTTATAAAGATTGCTATTTTTAATAAAGTTATTGAAATTGTTATTGAGTGTTTGTTATTGAACTCATTAGCTTTGTAATAGTGTGCGTCTCATCATGCATTCATTAATGATGTAGAGTGGAAATGTCCACTCCTATCATGCATAATATCAATGCATTATTGGTTTATGTTGTTATTTGTGTATAAATTGTAAAGTTATGCCAGTCTATTTTAGTACAAACTAAATATCAGCTGGAAGAGAGGACAGGTAATGGCACACTAAAACACAGGAAGGGACAATGATATAACCATCCAATTTAACAATACACAGAGCAAGAAGAATGAGAAAGCAATAAAAATGGATTATTTAATGGATGATTAATAGACCCTCATTTGTAATGTTATTTCAGGCAAGAATATTAAAAGAGACAGCTGGCTTGCCCTTTGTACTTGTTCAGCTTGCCCTTAGCACTTGTTCATACATGACAGAATGAGAAATCTATGGGTGGGGGTGACACCTGGAAATGGGTATGATTCATGAAGGGATTGATTGATTGGTTGACTGACTGATTAAGAAAAAAAAACGTAGCAGTGGAGGGTGGGGGGGGGGGAAGGCGCCCCCAACTTTCCAGTCATATATGGCGTGGAAGGGACAATACCAGCAAAGAAAAATATGAGAAAATGCATAATTTACTACAAAACCCAAAATGCGAAATAAAACCTTGCCAAATTGAACCTTCCCACGAAGGTAATGAATGGAGTTTTGATGCAATGAGCCACAGTTACTTAAAACACTCAACAAATATAACACCTGCCAAAAAAATAAAATAAATAAATAAAATCAATCAATAAATAAAGATAAAAACGCGAAAAAACCTTTAAATTATCACAACGCGAAATATACACACACGCTAAACTGGATGCGTCATTAATTAATATCCCCCCAATAGTTTATAGCCCCTCCCCTATTCATTGCTCCCCCTCCCTGCCTTGAGGAACACCTTCACTTATGGCCTGCTGTTGGGTCAGATTTGAGCCATTTTAACCTCGAATTACATACAATACATACATACATATCGTCTCCTTGCAATAATTATAATAGTCTTCCTGGCTTAATTTTTGTTTATTCATTATTCCTTATGTATTTATTAATTATTTGTCATTTGTCTAATTCCTTGTTTTATTTAGCCTCGGTATTTAACTAAGCATTTTTTTTTCACTTTCTGACTGTGGCCCTTGCAATGAATGGCTTAATTGTTTATTTACTGTTCCTTACGTGTTTATTGATTATATGTGAGTTATTTATTTGATATTCATGATTTTTTTTTTAACTTCGTATTTCTTTATATGATAGTTTTATCTTTTCGTGTTTTCTGGCTTAAGTTTTGTTTATTACTCCTTGTTTGTGTTATTAGGTGTGTCATTAATTATTTGTCTTATTTCTCGTAGTTTAATGGATTTTTTAGCACTTTAATTATTAGAGTTCCTCACCAGTCATTTTATTCGAGAGAGAGAGAGAGAGAGAGAGAGAGAGAGAGAGAGAGAGAGAGAGAGAGAGAGAGAGAGAGAGAGAGAGAGAGAGAGAGAGTCTAAATGAATGATAAAAAAAATAATAATCAGTTACAGTATTTTATTTATAAACAAGAACAATTCATGATAATAATAATAATAATAATAATAATAATAATAATAATATTTAAATACAAGGAGGAAAATGTGTAATAATAATAATAATAATAATAATAATAATAATAATAATAATAATAATAATAATAATAATAATAACAATAACTGCTTTTATCTTACTCACACAGATAAATAGTTTTATAAATAGTTTATTGACCATAAACATTGTGTACATACACACAAAATTAAATAGAACAGATAAAAATTTCAAAATGTAGTCAGTGACACACAGAAGACTGGTGACAAAACCTACTAAAGCCCATTAAATGATTGGGTGTCTCAAGTTTCCACATCATCAGTGGAACACTGCTTCTGAGCACTCAGGGATGGACAAGCTTTTCATGGCTTGTGTGAATGGAGACAAGACGTGTAGGGGATTTATTTGTTCTGTTTTTTCTTGTCCTACTCTCTCTTCCTCCCTCTTGACTCTTCCTTTGCTTCATCCTACTCTTTCTCTTGCTCATTCTTTCTCTCTCTCTCTCTCTCTGGACTTTTCAGACATAGCTCCTTATGATTTTTTGGCAATCCCAAACCTGTTGACAGTATCCTTATCTGAGAGCCAAGGAGACCATGCAGAATGTGGCAGCATACCTATCATTGGTTGCAGAAGCGTTTGAGCAGTGGAGTGATGGATGATTGTAGGAATGTGGTGGCACTGCTATCCACCATGACATTCATCCACATAACAGAACCATCTCACATGGTGCATTCAGCCTCAGGGAGAGGAACCTCTGTAGCCTTGGGCAGTAGCCCTTGGTCAGGTTTGCTCCAGAGTCAAACCTGCTTACCATCCGAGAATACCTTGGGGAGGAATGAGGAAGCCTTTTGCTCTGAACCCATGAAAATTGTTCAACCCTATAAGGGAAAAATATGAATGTTGAACAAATTGATGAGAAATGGAAGGATTAATGGGCTAAGTGTGTTGGATTACAGAGGGCTTTCTTTGAAGGACATTTTGAATGATACCATAATTTTGGCCCTTAGCCCAAGGTTGGATACTTCTGAACCGTTCTTGCATTTTTAAGCTAAGTAATATAAAATGCTCAATTAACAAAGGAAGGATAATGAAAAGATAAAACAAATCAGGAATTATATCAATTCATAGCTTTATCATAGTTCTAAGTCATAAATACTACAAAAATTAGTCAATCTCTTCAGAAATAATTATAAGATAAGCTTTAATAATAAAAAGTATGTATAAATAGATGAAATGTTGTCACCTTCACCAATGCCGGCTTCTTGTTATTCAGCACATGCTTGTGCTTCCTGAACACCGGTCTCATACTGGATAGAGACAGTAATGTATGGAGGTTTGATGCAATACAACATTTTATATAAGGATAAAAACTTGCATAAACTTCCTGTTTGTGTTTTTCTACTAAGGTGCAATTGTTAGGTGAGCATTTGCAACTTCCTACACTTAAACCATAACATCCCTACTACAGTGGCTCAGAGCCACACCATCACTTGTTGCTTGTCCACTAGTAAATAAGTTTTTTGTTTGTTCATTCTCATTCCTTCCCTATTTAAAACATCATTCCATCTTGTCATGGCCTCTTGAAGATCTTGTTGGCTTCCTGTCACGACAGCGACATCGTCTGCATAGGCCAGCATGATCTCTTTATCCTCCCTTACACACACTTCCTTCAGGCATCTGTCCATGTATATAATGAATAGCAAAGGAGAGAGCATCAATTATTCAATTATTCAATTATTCCTCACACACACACATACACACACACACACACACACACACACACACACACACACACACACACACACACACACACAGGTAATAACAATAATATCTACCCTATATTGTAATGCACATTTTCATAATCACCACTGAATCATCATCATCATCATCATCAATATTTTTTATCAATAATATTAACAGTATTTATATATGTACATAGCATTACTATTATTACTACACACACACACACACACACACACACACACACGTACATACACTCACCTCTCGGCAGGGGTGGTGGGGAACAGGAGGAGGAGGAGGAGGAGGAGGAGGAGGAGGAGGAGGAGGAGGAGGAGGAGGAGGAGGAGGAGGAGGAGGAGGAGGAGGAGGAGGAGGAGGAGGTGGATGAGGAGGAGGAGGAGGAGGAGGAGGAGGAGGAGGAGGAGGAGGAGGAGGAGGAGGAGGAGGAGGAGGAGGAAGAGGAGGATTAACACTGTGTGAGTGACTGACAGACTGACTAACTGACTAACTCACTAACTGACTGAATGACTGACTAACTGACTGACTGAATGACTGACTAACTGACTAACTGAGTGACTGACTGACTGACTCACTGACTGATACATACATACATACAGACAGACACAAGTACACAAGAATAAAAAATAAAATACATAACTGAAAAATCATTGCAATACACAGACAGACAGACAGACCAATGACAGAAAGACAGACAGATGGAGACAAACTAAACAGATAGATAGATAGTGAAATGACCACACAAAACACACACACACACACACACACACACACACACACACACACACACACACACGCACCTGTTGAACATAGTAAGCTGTGGCACCAGGTTCAGACGGCCGCTCTACACAGCCTCGGACGCCTCCTGTGCCAACTCCTTGCATCGAACGAACCTGTGTAGACATGAAAGTAAGCAAGCAAGTGTTTATGGCTAATTATAATACTCAATATGCCAGTATCATCTCCAGCATCACCATCTGCTCACCACTGGGGACTCTCCTGGGGAGAGTTAGGAGAGTGAGAGAGGGGAGGGAGAGAGAGGGAGAGGAGAGGAAGAGAGAAGGGGAGTCTTGGAGATGGTTTGGGGTGAGTCTGGGATGGTCTGGATACATTGGGAATGAGAGAGAGAGAGAGAGAGAGAGAGAGAGAGAGAGAGAGAGAGAGAGAGAGAGAGAGAGAGAGAGAGAGAGAGAGAGAGAGAGAGAGAGAGAGAGAGAGAGAGAGAGAGAGAGAGAGAGAGAGAGAGAGAGAGAGAGAGAGAGAGAGAGAGAGAGAGAGAGAGAGAGAGAGAGAGAGAGAGAGAGAGAGAGAGAGAGAGAGAGAGAGAGAGAGAGAGAGAGAGAGAGAGAGAGAGAGAGAGAGAGAGAGAGAGAGAGAGAGAGAGAGAGAGAGAGAGAGAGAGAGAGAGAGAGAGAGAGAGAGAGAGAGAGAGAGAGAGAGAGAGAGAGAGAGAGAGAGAGAGAGAGAGAGAGAGAGAGAGAGAGAGAGAGAGAGAGAGAGAGAGAGAGAGAGAGAGAGAGAGAGAGAGAGAGAGAGAGAGAGAGAGAGAGAGAGAGAGAGAGAGAGAGAGAGAGAGAGAGAGAGAGAGAGAGAGAGAGAGAGAGAGAGAGAGAGAGAGAGAGAGAGAGAGAGAGAGAGAGAGAGAGAGAGAGAGAGAGAGAGAGAGAGAGAGAGAGAGAGAGAGAGAGAGAGAGAGAGAGAGAGAGAGAGAGAGAGAGAGAGAGAGAGAGAGAGAGAGAGAGAGAGAGGCTGTGAAAGGCTGGAAGAGGCTGTGAGAAGTTGGGATGGACTGGAAGTCTTGGGGACAGTTTGGGGTGAGTCTGGAATGGTCTGGATACACTGGGAATGAGATAGAGTGAGAGAGAGAGAGGCTGTGAGTGGCTGTGAATAGCTGGGAGAGGGTGTGATAGGTTGTGAGAGGCTGAGAAAAGACAGTGAGAGGGTGGAGAAAATAATGGGAAACTGGAAAAATGAAAAGGAGAGATAGAAAGAGACACACAGGTAGACAGACACACCTGTAGGAAGGGCTCCTTAATATCCCCTTATCAGCTGGAGGGAGGGCTACAGGTAATAATCTTTTCTTCTTCCTTATCCGTGCCTCCTCCTCGTCCTCCTCTTCCTTTTCCTCCTCCACCTCGTACTCCGGAACTGGCGACCCCACCACCGGCACCTCCGACATGGCCTCCTGCGGGATGGTAAGGTAGTTAGGGAACTGTCTGAGTTAGCGTGTGTGTGTATGTTGGTTAAGTTTGGTTAAGTGTTAAATAAAGAATGGTACTCTATATTAATTTCAATATTTATCTACTTATTATCTGTATTTTGAAGATACATGTACCATTTGAACTGTAAACCTTTGTAATTGTCTGTCTCCTGCACACCCAGCTCGTCAACACCCCTGTGCCTGCAAACAGGTCACTGAACATTAAATAAACTTGTCTCAGTCCCCTACATACACACAAGTGGCTGGCCAAACACTGCATCAACACAAACAATGGATAAACAGTGGGAATCTGCTGGTCTGAGTCCCCTACATACACACAAGTGGCTGGCCAAACACTGCATCAACACAAACAGTGAATAAACAGTGAGAATCTGCTGGTCTGAGCCCCCAAAACACACTAGTGGCTGGCCAAACACTAGATCAACACAAACAGTGAATAAACAGTGGGAATCTGCTGGTCTGAGCCCCCAAAACACACAAGTGGCTGGCCAAACACTAGATCAACACAAACAGTGGATAAACAGTGGGAATCTGCTGGTCTGAGTCCCCTACATAAACACAAGTGGCTGGCCAAACACTAGATCAACACAAACAGTGGATAAATAGTAGGAATCTGCTGGTCTGAGCCCCCAAAACACACAAGTGGTTGGCCAAACACTGCATCAACACAAACAGTGGATAAACAGTGGGAATCTGCTGGTCTGAGTCCCCTACATACACACAAGTGGCTGGCCAAACACTGCATCAACACAAACAGTGAATAAACAGTGGGAATCTGCTGGTCTGAGTCCCCTACATACACACAAGTGGCTGGCCAAACACTGCATCAACACAAACAGTGGATAAACAGTGGGAATCTGCTGGTCTGAGTCCCCTACATACACACAAGTGGCTGGCCAAACACTGCATCAACACAAACAATGGATAAACAGTGGGAATCTGCTGGTCTGAGTCCCCTACATACACACAAGTGGCTGGCCAAACACTAGATCAACACAAACAGTGAATAAACAGTGGGAATCTGCTGGTCTGAGTCCCCTACATACACACAAGTGGCTGGCCAAACACTAGATCAACACAAACAGTGGATAAACAGTGGGAATCTGCTGGTCTGAGTCCCCTACATAAACACAAGTGGCTGGCCAAACACTAGATCAACACAAACAGTGGATAAATAGTAGGAATCTGCTGGTCTGAGCCCCCAAAACACACAAGTGGCTGGCCAAACACTGCATCAACACAAACAGTGGATAAACAGTGGGAATCTGCTGGTCTGAGTCCGCTACATACACACAAGTGGCTGGCCAAATACTGCATCAACACAAACAGTGAATAAACAGTGGGAATCTGCTGGTCTGAGTCCCCTACATACACACAAGTGGCTGGCCAAACACTGCATCAACACAAACAGTGGATAAACAGTGGGAATCTGCTGGTCTGAGTCCCCTACATACACACAAGTGGCTGGCTAAACACTGCATCAACACAAACAATGGATAAACAGTGGGAATCTGCTGGTCTGAGTCCCCTACATACACACAAGTGGCTGGCCAAACACTAGATCAACACAAACAGTGAATAAACAGTGAGAATCTGCTGGTCTGAGCCCCCAAAACACACTAGTGGCTGGCCAAACACTAGATCAACACAAACAGTGAATAAACAGTGGGAATCTGCTGGTCTGAGCCCCCAAAACACACAAATGGCTGGCCAAACACTAGATCAACACAAACAGTGGATAAACAGTGGGAATCTGCTGGTCTGAGTCCCCTACATAAACACAAGTGGCTGGCCAAACACTAGATCAACACAAACAGTGGATAAATAGTAGGAATCTGCTGGTCTGAGTCCCCAAAACACACAAGTGGCTGGCCAAACACTGCATCAACACAAACAGTGGATAAACAGTGGGAATCTGCTGGTCTGAGTCCGCTACATACACACAAGTGGCTGGCCAAATACTGCATCAACACAAACAGTGAATAAACAGTGGGAATCTGCTGGTCTGAGTCCCCTACATACACACAAGTGGCTGGCCAAACACTGCATCAACACAAACAGTGGATAAACAGTGGGAATCTGCTGGTCTGAGTCCCCTACATACACACAAGTGGCTGGCTAAACACTGCATCAACACAAACAATGGATAAACAGTGGGAATCTGCTGGTCTGAGTCCCCTACATACACACAAGTGGCTGGCCAAACACTAGATCAACACAAACAGTGAATAAACAGTGAGAATCTGCTGGTCTGAGCCCCCAAAACACACAAGTGGCTGGCCAAACACTAGATCAACACAAACAGTGAATAAACAGTGGGAATCTGCTGGTCTGAGCCCCCAAAACACACAACTGGCTGGCCAAACACTAGATCAACACAAACAGTGGATAAACAGTGGGAATCTGCTGGTCTGAATCCCCTACATAGACACAAGTGGCTGGCCAAACACTAGATCAACACAAACAGTGGATAAATAGTAGGAATCTGCTGGTCTGAGCCCCCAAAACACACAAGTGGCTGGCCAAACACTGCATCAACACAAACAGTGGATAAACAGTGGGAATCTGCTGGTCTGAGTCCCCTACATACACACAAGTGGCTGGCCAAACACTAGATCAACACAAACAGTGAATAAACAGTGGGAATCTGCTGGTCTGAGCCCCCAAAACACACAAGTGGCTGGCCAAACACTAAATCAACACAAACAGTGAATAAACACTGGGAATCTGCTGGTCTGAGCCCCCAAAACACACAAGTGGCTGGCCAGACACTGCATCAACACAAACAGTGAATAAACACTGGGAATCTGCTGGTCTGAGCCCCCAAAACACACAAGTGGCTGGCCAGACACTGCATCAACACAAACAGTGAATAAACAGTGGGAATCTGCTGGTCTGAGCCCCCAAAACACACTAGTGGCTGGCCAGACACTGCATAGGCACAGATGGGGAGCTGGTTTGGCCTGACAGCACCCTCCAGTATTCATGTAAATTCTGGCTACCATTTGCAATTCTATTTTGGGGAGCCACACCTCAGAGAGTCTCTTTTATTGAAGTTTTGTCCCCCCCACGGCTGGCTGGCCTACATAACAAAATAAATAGATAATGTTTTTTTTTTGTCAGTTAGAGGACTTTTTCATCTCTACCTGTTGAAATAAGATTATCTCGGAAAGTTTAAAAATGATGCATTACTACTACTACTTACCCTGAACAATACCTCATCCTCAGCATCAGAGGACGGCCCCTCCCCCTCCTCACTGACTAACTGTTGTTGTTGTTGCAGTTGTTGTTGTAACAGAATCAACCTCTTCCTCTCCCTCTCTCTCTGACGTGCCTCCCTCCTGGCCTCCCTCTCTCTCCTCCTCCTCTCCTTCCTCTCCCTCCTCTCTTGCTTCTCTCTCTCTCTCTTGCTGCTGCTGCAATCTCTGGGTCCACCATGTCCTCGTTGATCCTCGGGATTTGCTGCAAAAGGAGGGAGAGAGTGAGTGAGTGGAAGTGGGAGAGAGGATGAGAGAGAAGGGTAAAACTATTATTGTAAGAGAGAGAGAGAGAGAGAGAGAGAGAGAGAGAGAGAGAGAGAGAGAGAGAGAGAGAGAGAGAGAGAGAGAGAGAGAGAGAGAGAGAGAGAGAGAGAGAGAGAGAGAGAGAGAGAGAAATATGTAGCAGTAATAATAATAATAATAATAATAATAATAATAATAATAATAATAATAATAATAATAATAATAATAATAATAATTCTCTCTCTCTCTCTCTCTCTCTCTCTCTCTCTCTCTCTCTCTCTCTCTCTCTCTCTCTCTCTCTCTCTCTCTCTCTCTCTCTCTCTCTCTCTCTCTCTCTCTCTCTCTCTCTCTCTCTCTCTCTCTCTCTCTTTCTCCTAGTGCAACCTACACTCATAAATTATTTCTTGCCCCAAAAAAGCTAATTTGGAATAAGACAAACAGTAACAAGTCCGAACATAGCAGTGGATCTTAAACTCCTAGAAACTGGAGACATTACTGTATTCCAGACCTTGGCGTTTGTATACAAAGCTCTTAATACAAACACAAGAGACACGGGCTCATGATATTCAGTTAAGACAGACAGGTAACTTGAGGACACCCTTCTGCTGAACCTCCCGTGCCCAACAGAGTGTCGTCTCACGAGGAACCAAGCACTGGACCCGGCTCTCGGACACAGTTAAAAACAAACCATTACATTCCTTTAAATTACTGATAAAACAACACTTAACAAGTAATTATTCATTGTATTTATTAGTTTTCAAATTGTAATCAGCTCTACTATTATAAACATATGTAATTGTTTGTAATTTGTAATAGTTATTATTATTATTATTATTATTATTTACTTTTGTTATTGATATAATTCTTTTTTGCATGTATCTATAATTTGATTGGGTTAAAGTTATGAATTACTTACTAAATAATTATGTACTGTCTTTTTCTTTTTTTTTTCATGATAGCTGAATAAAACACTGGTCTTAAACCTTAGTGTAAAATATTCATTAGTCCACAAAGACCTTGTGCTCCATGGACTGGCCATCACATATCAGAATGTCTATATACCAGTCTGTCTGTATATATTAACACCAATATATATCATTTAATCAATCAATCACTCTGTAAGGAAAATATAGACAAATAAATACAATAACAACAGATGTATATACACTCTCTCTCTCTCTCACCTGCTGAGGAGGGAGATAAGCCAAGCCACAGCTAACCCAGGTGTGTGTGGCCCACCTCCACCTCCCATCACCCCCGCTGGCAGCACCGCAGGGGGGCAGGAGGGGGTGAGGGATGACTGGGCAGGGGTCACAGGGAGAGGGGTGGCTGGGGCAGGGGTCTGGGGCTGGGGTCGGGGGAAAGCCTGGGACTCCGACCACTTGCATGACCCGACCAACTCCAACGACTTCTGCCCCTAATACCTGCGTGTTGTCAGCTGGAACAACCTGAGAGGAAGGAGGTGCTCAGAAGTAGTAGTAGTAGTAGTAGTAGTAGTAGTAGTAGTAGTAGTAGTAAGATTGATTTTCTATCTCTGTCTCTCCTTTCTGTATGTAAAAAACTTTCTCTCTCTCTCTCTCTCTCTCTCTCTCTCTCTCTCTCTCACCTGTATGACATTCCCTGCCTGCACTATCATGGGGAAGTGGGGCTGCGGGGCTGAGGCATCTGTTGGGGCAACACCTGAAGCATGTTCCCCATTTGAATAACCCTTGTTGTGGCGGTGGTGGCAGTGGTGGGTGGTGGCGTCAGTCCCCTCGGCTGCATCGTAAGGTACTGGAACTGTTGGGAGGAGGGGGGTTAGTTTGGGCGGCCACGCCCCGGGGACTTAGCCTTGGGAGGATGGAGCGTGCCCAAAGGGGGGCAGGGACCGGTTCTTGTAGGGGCTGCGGGCACCACGCTGGGAGGGCGGCCCTGGGGAGAAAGCTACTAGATTCGTCTTCAAAGCATATCTAAACCTAACAGAACACTATTTACAAATAAACCCACCTGTTATAATTAGCTTGTGCAACAGTTTGAGGGCGAAGGTAAGGAGTGAGGAGCGCCACCTGCTCTACAGGGATAGCCACTGTCCCCCGGCGAAGGGTAGCCATCCTGCCAGGTACATGTTGTTCCTCAAAACAATCAGTTTGAGTGCTGACTTATCCTAGTATTCTTGCATCGTTGACTGAGCCAGGCCACCTTGCCACAATGTCAAGAATCTTATAGTGAGCATCAAATACTACTTGCACATTTATGCTGTGATAGCGTTTCCTGTTCACATATACATGTTCATCGACATGAGGAGACACAATTCTTATATGAGTGCCATCAATCACTCCCACAACACCGGGAAACTGAGTTACTTGCATGAACTCTGCCTGTTTTTGCTGCACTTCACGCTGGGTGTGAGGGAGAAGCCACGAACTGGCAGATTAACTTCTGGGGTCAGCCAGTGCATCAATTTGTCTGTGATATTGCACGGCTGATAGTGGGCTGCGTTGTTCCAAAATCATCACAACTGCACTGATGCATTTTTCCTGTGGCTAAATATCGTAATGTGATGGCCACCATCTCAGGGGTCAAGGCTCTATTTCTTTCAGTTTTACTTTGCAGCTTGTCTCTCACTATATCAGTCACTGCAACAATACCAGCACGGTCCAATCTGAATCTTTCTCAGTAACTCAGCATCGTCGTACTCAGCGAAAATATCTCTTCTCACTCTGTAGGTGCGCCGCTGACGTTGGTTGTGCCGCCTTCCTGCTAACGGCTGGGTTTTCATCATGCTCTAAATAAAAATTTCCACCTACCTTTAATAATCTGTTGGAGGGTAACTTGTGGAAAGAGAAAGAAAAAGTGCATTATTTTCATGCAATAATATTTTTTAATTTTTTGAACTTGAAAAATGCAATATACTTTAATTCAGAGATTTAAAAAGTGAACATACGTTTTAACCCAGCGGGTGCTGTAAACAGTACGTTGGCGGTTCACACCAGTTCAGAAGTAAGGTATCTTAAATTGCACTCGACAATGTTGTGAATACTTTAAAATGCTTGAAGCCATACTTGATGCCTTCCATAACGTGTAAAGTAAGAAGTTAGCCTGTGTTAAAAAAAAAAAGTGGTGATCCCTGCAGATTACCAAGGCATCCAGTCTCCCAGCAAGTGCCAAGAGGCATTCATTCAATGCTCCGCTGACAACCAATTTGCCCAAAGGTATGCATTATATGTGGAAAGTACATTACGTACGGTTGTAGAGGTGGTTGTCTAGTGATATAAATGGTAAGGTGGTGGTGCTGGTGATTGTGATGGTACTACACTGTTATTACCGTATGTCAGTATATTGAGGCTTGATATCACTTTTATTAATGTGCCAGTATTTCATTACCTATCTTATGAAATAACACTAGCTCTTGATATATTCTTTTCTACAAACCTTTAACAATAATTGAAACGTTTTTTTTTAAATTGAATTCAATGCCTTTTCTTATTGATGAAAATAGGAAATAATTATGGCTACCACTGGCTAGACACGCCATACCTTGCCTTGAGTTTAGGTATGGTTAGGTTAGGTTTGATATGGTTGGGTGTAGTTAGGTTAGTTTTGGGTATGGTTAGGTTACAGCAAGTACAGTTAGGTTAGTTTGGGTGTAGTTAGGTTTGGATGTGGTTAAGTTAGTTTAGGTATGGTTTAGATTACAGCAGGTATGGTTAGGTTAGTTTTGGTGTGGTCAAGTTAGTTTTAGGTATGGTTAGGTTACAGCAGGTATGGTTAGGTTAGTTTTGGTGTTGTTAAGTTAGTTTAGGTATGGTTAGAACCTTGGACCAAAAAATGAGGAACATCACTGAACCAAAAGATTTTTATTTATTTATTTATTTATTTATTTTATTTATTTATTTATTTATTTAATTTTCTTTTAATATTTCAATGAAAATTAGCAGTATTACTTATATCTGTCAACTTTCCAAGAGGGTTAGAGAATGCCTCAAGCCATTTGTAAGATAAGATTACACGTAAATTGCTTGGTTTAAGAGAAACTGGCATGTTAGTAAAATGAATCTTTACTGTCATGTGAATGAATATTTATAAATGCAAAAAGTTTAAATCTCCAAGAACAACCTGTGTTTTACAGTAATGTGGGTAGCCCACATGGGACCCATAAAGTAGCCCACAAAACACCCACATGCCTCCCATTATCCAATGTTGGCTGGGTATATATATATATATATATATATATATATATATATATATATATATATATATATATATATATATATATATATATGAGGAGGCAGTAGACATCTGCCTAAATGATAATTACTACCAGTGAGGTCTAAAGCACTGTTCAGGGGGTGCTGTGAACTTATCATTAAACCCAGCTGTGACCTCGCTGAACGTTTCCCTTTGTGTCTCACAACACAAGGGGGCAGTCATAGCCTGCCCTCTAAAGACAACTCTCTTCCTCCACACAAAACTACAAGCACCTAATAACACACACACCCTTCACTCAAAAATTTTAAAATCATCGTGGCGACTCCTACACCAGTCTCGTAGTCCCCATCTGGGGAGGGGACCATAAATGTCCACAGGTCAGACTGCCTTTCTGTCAAAGACCCTAAGTGTCTTGACACCCCCCTCAACTTTTTCTTCATTAACTTCTGCAACATTCGCAGTCAAAGATCTAATTTTCAATCTGTAGAACACCACCTCTCCTCTTCTAAACCTCATCTTCTTTTCCTCACTGAAACTCAGGTGTCTGAGGCAACTGACAGTAGCTCCTTTTCTGTTCCCTCTTACTTTCTCTATCCTCATTTTCAGTCCAAAGCTGGATGCTGCATTTATGTGCGCAATGATTTAACCTGCTCTCGTGCCCACGCTCTTGAATCTTCTGAGTTTTCCACCATCTGGCTACGACTACAGAGTCACTCTCATACTAAATTTATCTGTGCTGTATACCTCTCACCTAACTCCTCTGATTATAAGAAATTCTTTAACTACTTAACTTCCAAAGTGGAGCACATTCTGACCCTCTTCCCTTTTGCAGAGATCTCCATTCTTGGAGACTTCAATGTTCACCACCAGCTTTGGCTTTCCTCTCCCTTCACTGACCATCCTGGTGAACTAGCCTACAACTTTGCTATCCTCCATGACCTAGAGCAATTGGTGCAACACCCTACTCGTATTCCTGACTGTCTTGGAGATACACCCAACATTCTTGACCTTTTCCCCCAGCCTCAGCCCCAGCCCCAGCCTTTTCATCCCAGCCTCTCCCAGTGTATCCTAGCCTCTCCCAGTCCATCCCAGCCTCTCTCAGTGCATTCCAGCCTCTCCCAGTCCATCCCAGCCTCTCCCAGTCCATCCCAGCCTCTCTCAGTGCATTCCAGCCTCTCCCAGTCCATCCCAGCCTCTCCCAGTCCATCCCAGCCTCTCCCAGTGCATCCTAGACTCTCCCAGTCCATCCCAGCCTCTCCCAGTCCATCCCAGCCTCTCCCAGTGCATTTCAGCCTCTCCCAGTCCATCCCAGCCTCTCTCAGTGCATTCCAGCCTCTCCCAGTCCATCCCAGCCTCTCCCAGTGCATCCTAGCTTCTCCCAGTCCATCCCAGCCTCTCTCAGTGCATTCCAGCCTCTCCCAGTCCATCCCAGCCTCTCCCAGTGATAATAAAGCAATTTGGATTTAGGAAAGGGAGATTGTGTTACAAACTTACTGAGTTACACTTAGATCTATAGAAAACTGTTATCAAATGGCATATAACATTTTATGTTATATGCCATAATTTATTATGGCATATAACAGATTATTATTACAGATGCCATTTCTTAAAGAAATGGCATCGGTTTTTTTTATTTTTTATTTTTTTATTATTCTCTTTCTCCCTCTCCCTCCCTAAGGCAGTGCTCCTCTTACAAAGAAAAAATAAATAATTAAATAAAATAATTAATTTACAAATCAAGGGCTGGATTTGTGTCTGTGGAGGCCTGTGAGCAGCCTGAGTGTGGAGGCCATCTACCTGAAATATTTATATTAATATTTTTGTATCTGTATTCCATGCAGTTTTTAATACATATAATATATTATAGTGAAAGGAACATATTTATTTAGTGTAAATGAAACAAGTGGTTATTTTGATAGTAATAAAAAAAATATTTAGTTCATAGAAAACTAGTGTTTGATTAATTTAAGTTTCTTTCACTTACAGAATATTTATGTGGGAGACTCCTCAGATTGTGGAGACCCCAGATTGTGGAGGCTCCTGGGCAGCTGGTCTTTTTGTGGACTCCTAAATCTGGCACTGAACAAAATTCTCTCTCTCTCTCTCTCTCTCTCTCTCTCTCTCTCTCTCTCTCTCTCTCTCTCTCTCTCTCTCTCTCTCTCTCTCTCTCTCTCTCTCTCTCTCTCTCTCTCTCTCTCTCTCTCTCTCTCTCTCTCTCTCTCTCTCTCTCTCTCTCTCTCTCTCTCTCTCTCTCTCTCTCTCTCTCTCTCTCTCTCTCTCTCTCTCTCTCTCTCTCTCTCTCTCTCTCTCTCTCTCTCTCTCTCTCAACTCTCAACCACTGGATGGTATATCAGTTCACACAGCAAGAAGCCAAGGACCCACCGAGGCTGTCACTTGGAAGAGGTCATTGTTGTTGCATCCAGCATCCCAGCCTGACTGCCTAGACAGGTCCCGCAGGTTGCTGAATGGCAGAGGTGCAGGCTGCTCCACAGCAAGATGTGAGACCAGTGTGGCAGAGTATGATGTGTACACAATGAGGGACACACTGTAGCCAACCCAGTAGATTACCCGTGCTGCAGTGCTGATTGGGTAGGTGTTGGAGCCTGCAGGAGGAAGAGGAGGAGGGAAAGATGCCATGAAAAGGCAATTTTAAGACATGGAGGATGATGCAAAGGCAATTTAAAATCTTTGAAAGTAACACATCTTTTTAAATTTAAAAATGTAGAAAAGACCATTTTAAAATGTTTCAGAGATGAAAATGCAATTTAAGAGTTTTTCTCATCATTTCTAAAAGATTTATATCTCATATCTTACTAAGAAAACTGTTGATATCATCATATGAAGAGAACTACTGATAAAATTGAATACATTACTTGATATCCATATCAGTCATATTAACACCATTTGCTTATATTGCTCATGCCAGAACTAATTCAAGTTAATATCAGCTCAATTATGAAAATACACCAGGTATCATGTAAAGTTTCCCAGTTTTAAATCTATCCTTTAATAACTGTCTTTCTGTATTCCCATCTTATCAAACATTAAACACCACTACCCTTGCATTCAACTTAGTCTCATACCCCAACAGGTCCTCACCCTGCTGTAGGAGGGCTGGCAACATGTACCAGCCGTCTTACCAAACACTAAATGCTCCAACACTTGAACTGACCAGTCTTACACCTCAACAGGTCCTCACCTTGTTGTAGGAGCGCTGACAACATGTACCAGCCAGCAGCAACTCCCATGCTAACAGGCTTCTCCCCCGTGGGTATGTAGCACCTCTGGAGTCGCTCGATGAAGAAGAGGATGCTGGCGAGGCCTGTCGTGTTAGCCGGGATGCGCCGGTACAGAGCTGTGTCCGTTGGGGTTGTGTAGGCAAGCATCTTCTTGGCAAGGTCCTCGTAGGTGGCCGCAAACAGTTTACGGCTGTGGGATGAGAACTTGTCTTGTGAATGTGACGTTGGGGTGAGTGTTAATCTGATTTTGTGTTACTATGTTCTGTGGGGAGTGGGTGTTAATGTGATTTTTTGTTAACTGAATGCTGTGTCTGACCTCCTGAGGTGTAGTATGGTGGGCCACAAGATTGTCCCTTTCCACTAGGGGCTGACAGATGATATTAAGAGTGTGAATGTGTGTGTGGTGTTAACGTGCTGGAGTGTGCACAGCCAGGAGTGTTTGGGGAATGAAAATAAAAGGAGTTATGGATGTTTAAAAATGCATCTTTTGAGAGCTAAGTATACAAGAAAGTTGGTGTGTTTGGGGAATGAGTAAACAATGAAGAAATGTTTTGAGGAACTGGGTGTGCAGAGGCAGGAGTGTTTGGAGAATGAGAATACAGGAAGACAGGAATGATTTGGGAATAAGTGTACAAGAAAGGAGTGTTTGAGTGACAATATATAAGGAAGAGGTGTTTTGAAAATGAGAGTACAAGGAATGAGCATTTTGGGAGTTAATATACAAGGAAGCAAGTATTTAAGGGACTCAAGTATACAAGATTATTTTCCTGTCATATGTCATTATACAGTGTTTTTCTTTGTTATATACATCATTCCCTTTCACTTTTCATATCTTGTGTTCTCGTCATTCTGATGTAATGTTACAGATAGAGAATGTTTGGTGTCAAATTTTCACTAATTTCATATGTGTATAAACTTTCATTTACTTGACTTTTTTTTTACTATTACTACTATATTTGCTTGCTTTTTAAACAAGTCTTTTCTTTCAGAGGAGGGAAGCACAGGGGAGGAGGAGGACGAGGAGGAAGAGAGTGAAGAGTCACAAGAGGAGGAGGAAGGTGGAAAGAAAGAGGAAGGAGAGGAGGAGGAGGAGGAGGAGGAGGAGGAAGATGGAGAAGGAAAGGAGAAAGATAAGAAGGAAGGCAATGTAGAATGGAGGCGTCCTTGGTTTATGTTCAGTAAAGCCCCGTATTCTTGTCATGGCAATGTAGAATGGAGGCGTCCTTGGTTTATGTTCAGTAAAGCCCTGTATTCTTGTCATGGCAATGTAGAATGGAGACGTCATTGGTCACATACTGTTCTAATGTATGTGCACTTGCCACGCTGTTCACCAGGCAAAAGGCGTTGCAGAAAGAGCGCGAGATCACTGTGTTGTGGGAGAAGACAGAGTCCCTTAGTGGTCAGCTGGTGACGGTCCACAACCACAGCCACTTTGAAGAGAATGGCCTGAGCCACGACCACCTTGCTCAAGAAAATATCACGTTGACAGAGCTGATTAAACAACTAGAAGATAAGCTCAAACTTTCAAAGGTACCACAAGTGTCTTTGTATATTAGTTTGGTTTACTTTGTAAGATTAATCATTACTGAAAACAATACATGGAGTACGTGAGGTTGTGTGTTTGTTTATGCATGGAGACAGTTTCCTTAAAAATGGGTGGAGAGTACTATGGTGCTTTAGATGTGGAAGGATGAGTGGAAGGAATGCTTGGAGTGTGCAAGGCTCAAGTGTATGCAGAAGAGCACTGACAGGAGTGTGAGGACTACTCTGTCATGACCGTGTCTTTAAGACATGAACAAATGATGCAGTGTTGGAATCATGAAGGTGTAAAAATGCAGGATATGGATGGGATGCTACATCAGCAGCTTTTGTCATTAAGGGTGGTAAAGTGAAAGATTTGTTAATCACTTTGGTCTTTAGTTGATGCTTCTGGTGAGGCTTTCCTGTTTAAACTTGGCATAATATATATAAAATGATGTGGCATGTTAAACAAGTTAACTTACTGCCTTCTTGTGTCTTTCACAGATAGAAATAAAAAACATCACAAGACAGAATAGTGAGCTGCATGCACTTATCACAGAGTATAAAGTCACTCCCTCAGAGGAAAAAGACAAGGATGGCACGTCTTCATGTGAGAACTCAGAAGCTAAATGTGAGCTACCATCCACATGAATATATATTTGTATATCAAACTGACATTCTCCTTGGAGGGAGGATTTCCAAAGTGCACACACACACACACACACACACACACACACACACACACACACACACACACACACACACACACACATCTCTGCATCAGGACTCAACAGCCAGACTGATAAACAATTACTTCACCCAAGATGATCAGCTGATAGGATTAGCTGTGGATGAGCCTCCTGTGGTGACTAGGAGTACAAAAGCCAGCAGCTAATTTTGGGAGCTGCCAGTCATCATGGTCCTGGTGTCTGAGGTGCTGCTTTTGCATTTTCCCAGTCATGGGTGGAGGCCACATCACATTTATTCATTCACAGTTGCTCTTAGTTATCTCTGTTACAAGTTAAAATTTTTCCTGGCTCCACAGACATTTCTGGTGCATCTAACCCTCTCTCCATTGCCCTTCTATTTCCCTTAGTCTTATACCCACTTCTTACATTACGTCTAATTACTTCCATTGGTCATTCTTGGCTGGCCCTCTGTTGCATCAATTTTTCACCTCCAGGTACAGATACCAAGGGGAAATTGCTGGGTCAAGTGGCTACACTGACATCTGAGGTTAGCAGGTTGGAGAGTGAGTGCAGCAGTCTTCAGGTTCAGCTAGACTGTGAGAGGGATAAGTATAACAAACTGCTGGGAGAATCTCTTGCTCATGAAAAGTTGTCTGAAGATGTCATAACTGAACCAAAAGGTAAGAAAGTTTATATTCTCTAATAATAAAGCAAATAATTTTTCCTCACTGTTGCTCAATTTTTTGAATTAATAACAAAATAAAAGCATTGTTATTGGATTTGTTTATTGAGGCTGTATTAAGAAAAGTTGAGAGAAACAAACTTATTGTTTTATCAGGAGAAACAACAGGATTGGGAGGAACTGAGCTTTAACAGAAGCTGCAACAACTGCAGGAGGCTCACAGGGTCCTGGAGAGCAGGTTAACTTGCAGCATGAAGGAGGTGGCTGAGCTGAGTGACAGGAAGTAGCAGCTTGAGCATGCTGTAGTGCATGAGGAGACAGAGTCCATCGGTGTGTGCATGTTTTTTGCTCATTTGAATCATCTGTAAAAGTGAAGTGGAGGAAGTGTTTACTGTTTACTGTATGCCATTTCCTTGGTCTTTTAATGAAGAATTTTATCCTTCTTCAGGTGACTACATCACCATCTACCAGTTGCAGCGAGGAGTGATGAAGCAACAAGCTCGAGAACGCGAGTTAGACCTTGCCAGCCTCCATCATGAATGAGAGGAAATGAAGCAAAACCACTCTGCAGGTTAGTGCTCTCTTTTGCATCTCACACACTTCTTATTCATGTCATGGCAGATTAGTGATTTCTGCTGCATCTCACACACTTCTTATTCAATTGCTGGCAGGTTAGTGATCTCTGCTGCATCTCACACACTTCTTATTCAATTGCTGGCAGGTTAGTGATCTCTGCTGCATCTCAAACGGTTCTTATTCAGGTGTTGACCAAAGTACTAAGCCTTCATATCATTACCTTGCTCTGTGATGGAGGCTACACCATCTGGCATCTAGCTGAGATTTAATGTTGCAGTAAAGCTTCCATATGAGTTCATGTAGAGCAAAATGTTTTCAAATGCCAGGGAAGTAGTGTAATGTAACCTTCCAGAGAAATCTATCCCTCATTTATTAGTTAACAGGAGTGTTTAATGTACTTAATGTGATTAGCCAGGATCAAGGGTCAACTTCTTCACTGACCATTTACTCTCAGGTGATGTATCTGTCCTCCATGAGTCACCAGAGACACATAAGGTGTTGTAAGTGAAATTTCATCTATTAGATTTATTCAAAATGTGAATTAACACAGTTGTTTCCTGCAGGATTTGATATCAAAGCTGGTGCAGGAAAAGGAAGCAGATCATGACCTTCAGCAGCTCGAGAAGATAAGCAGCGTCCTTATATATATGTTATATAAATATGTTCCTTTCACTATAATATATTATATGTATTAAAAACTGCATGGAATACTACTGTATTCCATGCACTTTGTATTCCATGTATTCCAGCCACTCAGTCTCCTACTGAGTGGCTGGGGTTTTCCAAAAGTGAGGGTTGGTGTTCTATACCATACCATGTGCCCTGTTTGTATTCCTTCTCTATCCTCTGTATTATATTCTATGTAAAGATGGTGCTGGGGTGGGATCTACTTCTTATTCCCTAAAAGTGATGAGGAGTGACACTGGGCAGCATTAATTTGCTCCTTAGAGATGGCTGGGTTCCTGTGGATGAGTGGGCCATGCTGTGCTTTGTCAAGGATAGTGTTTGGTATTGTGATGACTCTTGCCACAATCAAGTGTCTCCCACAGAGTAGTGGAGTACCTATGTATGGTGTTGACCCAAGCTGTCCAGGTCTCATCCAATGCCTTAATATGATTTAGATGATCAAAATGGTTTAACTCACCATTTAATCAGCTGACTGATTTGAATGGAGAAGTATGTAATGTGTTGTAGCCTAACCATCCCTGCCAGCATGGTCAGACTCTTGGTAGTAACCTGAAATGCTCCTAGGTAGTGAGTATCATTGCACATAATGATCTTTACTTTGTCAGTAATTCAATGATACTGAATATTACTCTACTGGATTTTGCTCAGCACTGCTTGGTAACTTTTGGCCATAATCCCAGGTCTGGAATGATATGAAGCCATGTTTTTACATTCCATATGAGACAGGCAAGCACTATGCTTTGCCTGACTGATACCTGTACTTTGCATTTATGACCCCAGGTAGTTCATCACTCTCTCTCTCTCTCTCTCTCTCTCTCTCTCTCTCTCTCTCTCTCTCTCTCTCTCTCTCTCTCTCTCTCTCTCTCTCTCTCTCTCTCTCTCTCTCTCTCTCTCTCTCTCTCTCTCTCTCTCTCTCTCTCTCTCTCTCTGTTTGGAATTATACTGTATATTAGGAAATATCATTAAAGAGTGTGTGTGTAAAAAGTGTTTGCATTATTGTGCATTTGATGTTGGTTTCATGATTTATAAAGATTGCTATTTTTAATAAAGTTATTGAAATTGTTATTGAGTGTTTGTATTGAACTCATTAGCTTTGTAATAGTGTGCGTCTCATCATGCATTCATTAATGATGTAGAGTGGAAATGTCCACTCCTATCATGCATAATATCAATGCATTATTGGTTTATGTTGTTATTTGTGTATAAATTGTAAAGTTATGCCAGTCTATTTTAGTACAAACTAAATATCAGCTGGAAGAGAGGACAGGTAATGGCACACTAAAACACAGGAAGGGACAATGATATAACCATCCAATTTAACAATACACAGAGGAAGAAGAATGAGAAAGCAATAAAAATGGATTATTTAATGGATGATTAATAGACCCTCATTTGTAATGTTATTTCAGGCAAGAATATTAAAAGAGACAGCTGGCTTGCCCTTTGTACTTGTTCAGCTTGCCCTTAGCACTTGTTCATACATGACAGAATGAGAGATCTATGGGTGGGGGTGACACCTGGAAATGGGTATGATTCATGAAGGGATTGATTGATTGGTTGACTGACTGATTAAGAAAAAAAAAACGTAGCAGTGGAGGGTGGGGGGTGGAAGGCGCCCCCAACTTTCCAGTCATATATGGCGTGGAAGGGACAATACCAGCAAAGAAAAATATGAGAAAATACATAATTTACTACAAAACCCAAAATGCGAAAGAAAAACCTTGCCAAATTGAACCTTCCCACGAAGGTAATGAATGGAGTTTTGATGCAATGAGCCACAGTTACTTAAAACACTCAACAAATATAACACCTGCCAAAAAAATAAAATAAATAAATAAAATAAATAAATAAATAAAGATAAAAACGCGAGAAAACCTTTAAATTATCACAACGCGAAATATACACACACGCTAAACTGGATGCGTCATTAATTAATATCCCCCCAATAGTTTATAGCCCCTCCCCTATTCATTGCTCCCCCCCCCCTTCCCTGCCTTGAGGAACACCTTCACTTATGGCCTGCTGTTGGGTCAGATTTGAGCCATTTTAACCTCGAATTACATACAATACATACATACATATCGTCTCCTTGCAATAATTATAATAGTCTTCCTGGCTTAATTTTTGTTTATTCATTATTCCTTATGTATTTATTAATTATTTGTCATTTGTCTAATTCCTTGTTTTATTTAGCCTCGGTATTTAACTAAGCATTTTTTTTTTTCACTTTCTGACTGTGGCCCTTGCAATGAACGGCTTAATTGTTTATTTACTGTTCCTTACGTGTTTATTGATTATATGTGAGTTATTTATTTGATATTCATGATTTTTTTTTTAACTTCGTATTTCTTTATATGATAGTTTTATCTTTTCGTGTTTTCTGGCTTAAGTTTTGTTTATTACTCCTTGTTTGTGTTATTAGGTGTGTCATTAATTATTTGTCTTATTTCTCGTAGTTTAATGGATTTTTAGCACTTTAATTTAATATTAGAGTTCCTCACCAGTCATTTTATTCGAGAGAGAGAGAGAGAGAGAGAGAGAGAGAGAGAGAGAGAGAGAGAGAGAGAGAGAGAGAGAGAGAGAGAGAGAGAGAGAGTCTAAATGAATGATAAAAAAAAATAATAATCAGTTACAGTATTTTATTTATAAACAAGAACAATTCATGATAATAATAATAATAATAATAATAATAATAATAATAATAATAATAATATTTAAATACAAGGAGGAAAATGTGTAATAATAATAATAATAATAATAATAATAATAATAATAATAATAATAATAACAATAACTGCTTTTATCTTACTCACACAGATAAATAGTTTTATAAATAGTTTATTGACCATAAACATTGTGTACATACATACAAAATTAAATAGAACAGATAAAAATTTCAAAATGTAGTCAGTGACACACAGAAGACTGGTGACAAAACCTACTAAAGCCCATTAAATGATTGGGTGTCTCAAGTTTCCACATCATCAGTGGAACACTGCTTCTGAGCACTCAGGGATGGACAAGCTTTTCATGGCTTGTGTGAATGGAGACAAGACGTGTAGGGGATTTATTTGTTCTGTTTTTTCTTGTCCTACTCTCTCTTCCTCCCTCTTGACTCTTCCTTTGCTTCATCCTACTCTTTCTCTTGCTCATTCTTTCTCTCTCTCTCTCTCTCTGGACTTTTCAGACATAGCTCCTTATGATTTTTTGGCAATCCCAAACCTGTTGACAGTATCCTTATCTGAGAGCCAAGGAGACCATGCAGAATGTGGCAGCATACCTATCATTGGTTGCAGAAGCGTTTGAGCAGTGGAGTGATGGATGATTGTAGGAATGTGGTGGCACTGCTATCCACCATGACATTCATCCACATAACAGAACCATCTCACATGGTGCATTCAGCCTCAGGGAGAGGAACCTCTGTAGCCTTGGGCAGTAGCTCTTGGTCAGGTTTGCTCCAGAGTCAAACCTGCTTACCATCCGAGAATACCTTGGGGAGGAATGAGGAAGCCTTTTGCTCTGAACCCATGAAAATTGTTCAACCCTATAAGGGAAAAATATGAATGTTGAACAAATTGATGAGAAATGGAAGGATTAATGGGCTAAGTGTGTTGGATTACAGAGGGCTTTCTTTGAAGGACATTTTGAATGATACCATAATTTTGGCCCTTAGCCCAAGGTTGGATACTTCTGAACCGTTTTTGCATTTTTAAGCTAAGTAATATAAAATGCTCAATTAACAAAGGAAGGATAATGAAAAGATAAAACAAATCAGGAATTATATCAATTCATAGCTTTATCATAGTTCTAAGTCATAAATACTACAAAAATTAGTCAATCTCTTCAGAAATAATTATAAGATAAGCTTTAATAATAAAAAGTATGTATAAATAGATGAAATGTTGTCACCTTCACCAATGCCGGCTTCTTGTTATTCAGCACATGCTTGTGCTTCCTGAACACCGGTCTCATACTGGATAGAGACAGTAATGTATGGAGGTTTGATGCAATACAACATTTTATATAAGGATAAAAACTTGCATAAACTTCCTGTTTGTGTTTTTCTACTAAGGTGCAATTGTTAGGTGAGCATTTGCAACTTCCTACACTTAAACCATAACATCCCTACTACAGTGGCTCAGAGCCACACCATCACTTGTTGCTTGTCCACTAGTAAATAATGAAGACTGCAACCCTCATGCCAGCTACACTATACAAGTATTTACAAATTAATGGTTGGATTTTCAAAAGATCTCTGATACAAGAAAGCTTATAAATATTGTGAAAGCTTCTAGTCAATGTTATATCATTTGCTTCAACAGAGGAAGAATAATTCAGTCTTCCTGAATATTACAAATGAGATTTTATCAGCATTAACTTAACCATGTCATTCTAAATTATTCTACCTAGTTTCCAGGGACTTCAGCAGTGAGTAGCTTAACCAGCACACAGGAAAGACTGGGAAATTAAGATATAACAGGGGTGGCCAAAGGAGGTAGTCCAGCCATCTCCATACTCAGGTATTTTGGTTTGTGTGCCATTGGGATGAAATCAGAAAGTGATGCGCATACATTTTAGTAAGATTTAAGAGAAGTCAGTGTTTGACATCACAAGTTTTTTGGGCCAAGACTATTTGCATTAAGGAAGCACCACATTGCTATTTTTAAATGTTGATCGCCCACGTAGCAAGATTGCACATCAACAAGAAGGTAACCTGAAAGTAAAGTTGAAATTAACAACATATACTGTGTGATTGTGACTAAGTACAAAATTGAAATGTGATTGGAGAAGGATAAAAGTTTTTAATTTGTTTCAGGCAAGAGGTGTGGTTAAGGAAATAGTGAGTCTGTAGGCTGTAGAGAGAGAGAGAGAGAGAGAGAGAGAGAGAGAGAGAGAGAGAGAGAGAGAGAGAGAGAGAGAGAGAGAGAGAGAGAGAGAGAGAGAGGAGAGAGAGAGAGAGAGAGAGAGAGAGAGAGAGAGAGAGAGGAGAGAGAGAGAGAGAGAGAGAGAGAGAGAGAGAGAGAGAGAGATTGATTTCCATGTGAGAGTGTGGTTTTTAAGTATGCTATAGAGGACACACTTATTCATTCATTACACCCCACAAACTTGCAATGTCCCCATAGCATAGTTACAGACAACATCCTCTCATATATAAGTCGGTGTCAATCTTTCTCTGATGTACTCCAGCCCAGAGACCCACAGCAGCATTAAGAGTGGAGAGAGAGAGAGAAGAGAAGACACACAGAATGGATGAATAGAGATGATGTGGTTTGTAAAAATATGGTGTAAGGTCTGTTGGCTTTGGTGGGAATGGTTTCTCCAATCATTCCTCTCTTGCACAACCATTTTGCTTCATAAACAGGCATCTCTCTTTCATCTTCCCACCAAACACTGTTATTCCACCTTATATTTATGTATTTGCATGCTTATCTTCTCAAATTGTTCCCCTTCCATTCTCTCCGCATGTCCGACTCTCTCCTTTCTGTGGTTGATCACTCACTCTGCTGTTCCTCCACATTCATGACTATATATGATGCACATGTGCTTTATAATCAATCAAATGTTTCACGTAGATGATGTTTTCATTCACACACAGTTCCCCCCTCCTCCCTGTTTCATTCATTGCCATTTTGCTCTCTCTCTCTCTCTCTCTCTCTCTCTCTCTCTCTCTCTCTCTCTCTCTCTCTCCTCTCTCTCTCTCTCTCTGTCTGTGTGTGTGTGTGTGGTGTGTGTGTGTGTGTGTGTGTGTGTAAGAGCTCAGAGCTCATGGTGACTGATCTTTGGGTAGGACTGAGGCCAATGACACACCACACACCAGGGCAGCGAAGTCACATCACCTCGGGTTACATCCTGTACCTACACATTAAGAGGCTACACATTAAGAGGGCTACACATTAAGAGGCTTGTCCATCTGCCTCACCGTGCCCGGGATTCGAACCTGGGCCTTCTTGGTTGTGAGCCGAGCGTGCTAACCACTACACTACGTGGTGTGTAAGTGTGTGTGTGTGTGTGTGTGTGTGTGTAATGATGCAGCTGGGAAGGTCGTCTTATGACAATTATTGATGAATGAAGGTAAAGGATGCGTGTCTATTACTTCTCTTTGTGTGTGTGTGTGTGTGTGTGTGTGTGTGTGTGTGTGTGTGTGTGTGTGTGTGTGTGTGTGTGTACATAACACACACACATACACACACACTTAAAAAAGTAGTAATGACATGCGCATCCATTACCTTCATTTGTCAATAATTATCATAAGGCAACCTTCTCAGCTGCATCAGCGCACACACACACACACACACACACACACACACACACACACACACACACACACACACACACACATAACTGACTGTCTTCAGCCTCTCTCTCACCGCCGCAATGTTGCATCTCTAGCTGTCTTCTACCGCTATTTTCATGCTAACTGCTCTTCTGATCTTGCTAACTGCATGCTTCCCCTCCTTCCACGGCCTCGCTGCACAAGATTTTCTTCTTTCTCTCACCCCTATTCTGTCCACTTCTCTAATGCAAGAGTTAACAAGTATTCTCAATCATTCATCCCTTTCTCTGGTGATCTCTGGAACTCCCTGCCTGCTTCTGTATTTCCACCTTCCTATGACTTGAATTCCTTCAACAGGGAGGTTTCAAGACACTTATTCATCAACTTTTGACCACTGCTTTGACCCTTTTATGGGACTGCCATTTCAGTGGGCATATTTTTTTATTGGATTTTTGTTGCCCTTGGCCAGTGTCACTCATACATAAACACACCACACACACACACACACACACACACACACACACACACACACACACACACACACACACAGAAATTATATTAGAAATTATTAGAAATTAGATAAGTTACCACTCACGAGCCTACGCGACGCCATGTATGTGAGCAACGCATGTTTTTAAGCATCTGGAGCAAAGTGGTTAAAGGAAAACTTTTTGACTTGAAATGTAATTAGATTCATCAGTTATTTTTCTGGCTGACATTGTTTTTGGAAGGTGGCACTTAAAAGATATGTGAATGCTGTATCTAGATATGAACAAACATTCACAAATACTCATTCCATTATGTGTCTGTCATTAGGCCCTCAAATAAACAACAAATTAAGTGAGAAGTTACCATCTCCCTTCCTGGCTTGCGCTCCAGTTGCTCTGAGTTGTAGCAGCAGTGACGTGTGGCACCCAGGATGAAGGTGGTCTGCAGGGTGGTCTGTGTCAGGGGGATGATGGCAGACAACAGCAGCAGCACCGTGACAGCTCAAGCATCCTGTTGAAATTATCACTTTTTAAATGCTGAAAAGTGAAGGAAAAACCTGTCTCCATGGAATGTGGAAGTACACAACAACAACTCTGAAAGATTTCTTACAATAATAAGTCATCATTCATTGTATCCTTTTTTGTTGGCCACAAGATTATCATACAAATTTTCCATAGACATCTGCAAACTGGTACCTCTAGCTGTTATTAAATATGATATTAAGTTTGATGAATGTACTTATTTCATTATACATGAAAGTTGTTGATTGGAAAAAAAAATAATAACCAAAATATATTTTGACTTTTACTTTACAATGCCTTAACTGTTTGCTTTTAAAAAAATATGTAGATTTATTTTCTCATTTTAAAACTTATAGTCTAGACAACTAACTGGCCTTAAATTTTTCTGATATACAAATAAACTAACAAAGAGAGCACATTTCACTAACACTCATGGTGAAGTGTCCACCAATGATGGTGAAGGAGGTACACATGTAAACTCCAGTCTGACCAATGAGCAACAGAATTTGTCCAGCTGCATGTCTCCATCGGGCACAAATTCCAGCTCCCGCATCTGTATCATGCCCACCACCACCGTCACCATGGCAACACTGAAAAATGGAATCTTATCATTCACATTGTTACAAAAAATATACTCCCATATATATATATATATATATATATATATATATATATATATATATATATATATATATATATATATATATATATATATATATATATATATATATATATATATATATATATATATATATATATATATATTATATATATATATATATATATATATATATTTATATATATATATATATATATATATATATATATATATATATATATATATATATATATATATATATATATATGGATTACTATTCCCAACATTAAAAATTCTTTAGCTAATCTTACTTTGATATTTTGCATCCAATATTAACTACAATTTTTTCCTATGACATTTTCCAACTACACTTAAAGCCTTTCACTGTGAAACAAAACAATTAGCAGCATCAGAAGCAATTGCATGCAGTCTCCTTTATAACCATCTACAAAACGTAGAGTTGGCATTGAAAAAGAAAACATTTTGCAATTTCTTCCCAGTTCTAAGACTGGATGTGGCTGTAGAACGAATAAAGATGTCTTGAGAGTGACTGGATAATTAAAATCCCCCATAATTATGCAATTATTAACGCAACAAATGTCCGCAATAAGGTCAAAGTTTTTTTGTCCGTAGCAGGTGACTGGACTAGAGGATGATAGACGAGACCTAATGTTATTTTACAAGATTTATTTTCTAACTGGATGAAAGTGACGTCTATATTAGCAACGGTTGGGGTCGGGAGTAAATGAGGATGAAGATTGGCTTCCCCTATGTTAAGGTGTTAGTTTTCATATTTATTGAGAGAGAGAGAGAGAGAGAGAGAGAGAGAGAAGCAGGAGAGAGAGAGAGAGAGAGAGAGAGAGAGAGGAGAGAGAGAGAGAGAGGAGAGAGAGAGAGAGAGAGAGAGAGAGAGAGAATCAAGCCATTTGAAGTACATTTTTAGTCCCTTTATTTACACCATATTGCCTCTCTCTCTCTCTCTCTCTCTCTCTCTCTCTCTCTCTCTCTCTCTCTCTCTCTCTCTCTCTCTCTCTCTCTCTCTCTCTCTCTCAATAAATATGAAAACTAACACATTAACATAGGGAAGCTAATTTTAAAGACTCCTTAAATGAAACAGTAGTCTGACCCCCCTCTGCTATCTCTCTCTCTATCTCTCTCTCTCTCTCTCTCTCTCTCTCTCTCTCTCTCTCTCTCTCTCTCTCTCGCAGGGGAGTGTGGGCAAGGTACCACCTCCGCCCCTGCCAATGTCTCTCATGACTTCAAGACGCCTCACTGTAACCTAACTTAATCTCACCTCACCCTAACCTAACCTAATGTAATCTAACCAAACCTCACCTCACCTAACCTAATCTAACCAAACCTCACCTCTCCAAACCTAATCTAACCAAACCTCACCTCACCTAACCTAACCTAACCTAATGTAATCTAACCAAACCTCACCTCAGCCTAACCTAATCTAACCAAACCTCACCTCACCTAACCTAATCTAACCAAACCTCACCTCACCTAACCTAATCTAACCAAACCTTATCTCACCTAATCTAACCTAACCTCACCTAAAAGAATCTAATCTAACCTCACCTAACATAATCTAACCAAACCTCACCTCACCTAAACTAACCTATCCGCTACCTAATGTAATCTAACCAAACCTCACCTCACCTAACCTGATCTAACCCAAACCTCATCTCACCTAACATAATCTAACCAAACCTCATCTCACCTAACCTAATCTAACCAAACCTCACCTCACCTAACCTAATCTAACCAAACCTCACGCTCACCTAACCTAATCTAACCAAACCCTCATCTCACCTAACCTAATCTAACCAAACCTCATCTCACCTAACCTAACCAAACCTCACCTGAACCTAATCTAACCAAACCTCATCTCACCTATCCTAACCTAACCTTACCTCATCTCACCTAACCTAATCTAACCAAACCTCACCTTACCTAACCTAATCTAACCAAACCTTATCTCACCTAATCTAACTTAACCTCACTGAAAATAATCTAACCTAACCTCACCTAACATAATCTAACCAAACCTCACCTCACCTCACCTAATCTAACTTAACCTCACCTCCTCTCATCTAACCTACTCATTCCTCACCTAATCTAACTTAACTTCTTCACTTATGCTAGTTTAACCTAATGCAACCTTTGCTAACTCAATTACCTTAACTAACCTAATTAATCTGCTATAACTTAACATGATCTAACGTAACCTATGTCATCCAAATCTTACTTTAATCTAATCTAATCTAACCTATGCAAGTTAATGTAAATTCATCTAATATAACCTAAATCTATGCTAGTCTAACCTATCCTTAACTTACCTAACCTAACACACTATCTTAACCTAACCTCACCTCATCTTTTACACAGCCAAACCTTACTTAACCTTACAATCTAACACACTTCAACTTACGTGTCCTAACCTAACATCACCTATTCTTAACTAACCTCACCTAAACCTTACCGACACTAACTTAAAACCTACCTATGCTTACATCACTTCTATATCCTCATCCTCCTCCTCTTCCTCTTCCCTAACACAGTGACTCAGCGAAGCCGTCAAGAAAACACGTAATTTCTGAATACTATCTTTAAGAGCTCCACCCAGTCAGCCCTCTTCCTCCTCCTCCTCTTTCCTGACCCCTATCCTCCCTTCTTTACTCACGTGTCTCTCCCTCCCTACACACACACACACACACACACACATACACACAGAGCGGGTCTCACAAGGGTAATACACACATACATACGGACACTGACCCACCACACACACCCAGTCACCCACACCCACCCACATACATGTACACACGGACGCACACAGCCTGTCACCCTTACGTCAAACAGATTACACCCTTCTTCTTCCTGTCACTCATCCATCACACATCCCAGTCTCTCTCTCATCTTCTACTCTGTTAAATAACCAGTTAACACTCCCAGCCCTACTCCCAGACTCCCTAGCCGGCGGGTTACTCTCACTAGGAGCATATGACTAAAAATACGTCACATGGCCCGGTCAGAGAGAGCTAGCCTGGTCTGCCTACGCGAATCGAAAGCGTTTATTTGGGTACGGTTTAAAGGGGACGAAGGTTTAAAGGGACAGACTCTGCGTGAGTGTGTTTAGTCAAATGCTGAATACTCACGCCTGGTTCATCATACAGCCACATGGACAGGCACAGAACACTCCTCCACGACACACACACATACAAACACACAAAAACACTAACTAGTAACTGTACCTTTAGTTTCGTCTGCTGTCAAAATATTCCTCCATTACTAATGTAACCCACATTCCCTAGTGGTATACTTTCCTCGGAACACCCATATTTTTAAGAGCTTTTTATCCACCATATATGTCTCGGTTAACTCTGATCTTGGCTGGAAATTAAACTATATTGTATGTGTGGTCATCTTGAGGTCCCGGATGAAATGGCGGGCTGGGATTGGCTATTCACGACCCGTTGTCATGGTGATGGTAGATGCCATTCACTTGACAGCTCATATTTTCTCGCTATTGAAAGGAGTTTATTAGAGCGTACCTGAAGCGTGTAAAGGCATGATTCAGCACTATACTATTAAGATATTGTAGTTCTGAAGTGTTCCTAGGGTTAGTAGGCTTGGATAAGGAGTATAACACAATTTAGATGGTTTGAAGAGCGGATGTTTTCGCGCGAAATTCAAAACAATTCCAGCCTCTGATATGATTACGTATTAGACTTAAGATATTGTAGTAAGAAAGTATCTGTGGGGTTAATAAGCTTGGGTAAAGAGTATAGGGGAATTTAAAGGACGTTTAAGAGACGGAGTGTGAGGAGAAGGGTGTGTCAGCGCGATTCAAGTAATTCCAACCTGTCAGTTGATTCCAGAGAAGACTCTTCAGATATTATATTGCTGAAGTGTTCCTAGGGTTATTAAGATTGGGTAAAGAGTATAAGGGAATTTAAAGAGTGGATAAGGGAGGGAGTGGAGCGATTTGATGTCATACAGACCAAAGCCAGGTTACAGAGGGGTTTTTATCTTTTAAAGGGGGCGACTCTGTTTCCTTGACCGAGTGACGAGGGAGAAGAAAAAAATAAGAAGAGACATCAGCCACTGAAACCACAGGGAGAGGAGTGAAGGGTCCTTTCTCACTGTTCCCTATATAAGACACCATACACTCTAGAACACCAGGACAGAAATCAAGAAAAACGTGCTATTACAATATACTCGTAAGTGAAGCTTAAGGACACGTCAGTAATTCAGCAGCAGACAATATTTCACAACTCTGCTCCACAAAACTTCTCGCAACGCAACTGGAATGTTTTAGCATGTTGTTCTTGTTCTGCTGTAGTTAAATGAATTACAGAATAAACAGGGAAGATAGATTTTTTCTTTTTTACCCAGAAACATAAAAACGTACATAATTTCTACTAGAACCTGATAAAAATTAAGAAAGATAAGACGCCAGATCGTTTGAGGATACGAGTTTCCTCTTCTGTTATATAAAAATTACAGAACAAACAAGAATAGATGGATTTTTGTGCTAGTCATGAAAATGCCTTTGAAAACCTAAATAACAGACCAGAACATGATAAAAGTTCAGATAAGACGCGGGAAGATATGATAACACGGATACCTGTTGTGTAATAAGTTGAATTACATAAGAAACACGTAGAGCTGGATTCTTTTTTTCCTAGAGTCACGAAAATACCTCTGAAAACCTAAATAGATCTCTAGAAATTTATAAAAGTTAAAATAAGAACGCTGGACCATTTGGTAACACGAATTTCTGCTCTGTACTAAACTGCATTACAAAACAAAAACAGTAGCAAATATCGAATACATCACATCACATTCTATTTCCCAAATCACGCGTGGCAACTTCCTATCGTTATAGCAATGCCAGTGTGTTCACCAAAGGCCGTGATTCTGTTGATGAGTGACAGGGAGACCAGAACACTTAGACAACTAATGGGACTTGCGGTGGCTGGGATAACGAAGCGCGAAGTAACTTGCTAACGAGTACTGTAGTGAGGGCAAGACAACATCCTCTTTCCACTTAGCCACTGCACACATTGAATGGCTAGGGAAAGTATCGTAATTATTAATTTTTAGTCGGAAGAAGGACGGTCATCAGAGGAATTCCGTAGCAGAAACTCCTACACAGCGACGCATTTCCTTCAATAAAATCCAAACCACTGCAAAATAAACCCTCAAAACTCCACACAAAACAAATAAACTAATCTACCTCCTATGGCTAATATTTGAGCGTCATTCACTTCAGAACATTACAAAACATAAACAGAATTTGTGTGTGTGTGTGTGTGTGTGTGTGTTTTACATTTCCAGTAAGCATTAAGTTTATTTATTTGTCTCTCCCATCTTGATCTAAACTTAAAGACAATTAAAACATCAGTTTTTACATATGGCTGCTTTCTCTCCTTGTGTGTGTGTGTGTGTGTGTGTGAGAGAGAGAGAGAGAGAGAGAGAGAGAGAGAGAGAGAGAGAGAGAGAGAGAGAGAGAGAGAGAGAGAGAGAGAGAGAGAGAGAGAGAGGCTAGCAGTTTGTTTGTATGTGTGTGTGTGTGTGTGTGTGTGTGTGTGTGTGTGCATAATTTCTCTCTTGTCTAGCCTTTTCCCCCACCCTGTATAGGCCTAAGTTTTCCTCTATAGGCTCAGAACAAACAAACAAATGAATGAATGAGAAATATCCAATTTAAAGCTACAATTATTTTCACCTCTTGAACTAAACAGGAAAAAAACACTGATATTTTCATTGAGATTATCAAAGTTTTTATTTCCTCACACACACACACACACACACACACACACACACACACACACACACACACAAAGGTTTTTTTTTAAGTATGTTTGTTTTTTTCATAATTTTCCTTTTTTTCCATTTTTTCGGAATCTTTTGCACACAAAGTTTTTTTTAAGTATATTTGTTTTTTTTTCATAATTTTCATTTTTTTTCCATTTTTTCGGAATATTTTGCACACACACACACAGTTTTTTAATGTATATTTGTCTTTTTTCATAATTTTCCTCACTTTTTTCATTTCTTCATAATCATTTGCCTCTTATCATTCAGCTTAAGTACATTTGTGGTCTTCAGTTTAATGAATTTATTTTATTTATTTATTTTCTTTGACAAATTCATACAAAACAACAACATATTTTAATTATTTAATTTTTTTTTGACAATATTGATACAACTTGAAATATTTTACTAAGACAACTTGAAATAAAGAATAGATCAACACACACACACACACACACACACACACAGTCTCTCTCTCTCTCTCTCTCTCTCTCTCTCTCTCTCTCTCTCTCTCTCTCTCTACAAGTAATACTTTCGTATGTGTGTGTGTGTGTGTAGGTTAAGTTTATAAAGATCATGACCAGTATTCTGTATGTATAAAGATAAGCTTAATTATACTGTGTGTGTGTGTGTGTGTGTGTGTGTGTGTGTGTGTGTGTGTGTGTGTGTGTCTATATATATGTAATGTACGACTTTTTATTGCACTCAAAAACACACACACACACACACACGCACAGAGAGAGAGAGAGAGAGAGAGAGAGAGAGAGAGAGAGAGAGAGAGAGAGAGAGAGAGAGAGAGAGAGAGAGAGAGAGAGAGAGAGAGACTGACTTAAACCCTAGACATAACAATGATAAAAAAAATGTAATAATAATAATAATAATAATAATAATAATAATAATAATATATATTTGATAATTATCTCAATACTTGTCAACTTGATTGTGTCTGTCCTATTACACCCACACACTACCATGAGCTGTAGTAATATTTGTGTACACGCACCTGTGTGTGTGTATGTCTTGACTATTAATAAGACTATTTGTATATCTATTGTTTCAAATAGTAGTAGTAGTAGTAGTAGATGTGGTTATTCTCTCTCTCTCTCTCTCTCTCTCTCTCTCTCTCTCTCTCTCTCTCTCTCTCTCTCTCTCTCTCTCTCTCTCTCTCTCTCTCTCTCTCTCTCTCTCTCTCTCTCATTCTTGTGTGTGTGTGTGTGTGTTCCTGACACACACACACACACACAAAATTTATTTATAAAGAATATGATTACAAGTATTGGGGTGAGACATGCAGGTACACACACACACACTAACACTAATCAAACAGGGTGGCTTAACAAACACCCTTAAGACTCAGCCAGGGTGACAACACACACCCTTACAGCTAGCACTCCCCCCACACACTTAAAAAGTACACAAGGTGACAAAAAACACCCTTAAAATTTTCCCTGACCATATTAAATATCCTTAAACTGAAAAGGGTGACCAAAAAACACCCTTTAAACATTTCTGACCATTTTGAACACCCTTAAACTGAACAGGGTGACAAAAACACCCTTAAAATTTTTCCTGGCCATATTAAACACCCTTATACTGAACAGGGTAATGAGCAACACCCTTAGAATTTTTCCTGGCCATATTAAACACCCCTAAACTGTACAGGGTGACAAAAAAACACCCTTTAAACATTTCTGACCATTTTAAACACCCTAAAACTGAACAGGGTGACAAAAAACACCCCTAAATTTTTTTCTGGCCATATTAAACACCCTTAAACTGAACAGGGTGACAAAAAACATCCTTAAAATTTTTCCTGGCCACATTAAACACCCTTAAACTGAACAGGGTAATGACCATATTAAACACCCTTAAACTGAACAGGATGACAAAAAACACCCTTAAAATTTTCCCTGACCATATTAAACACCCTTAAACTGAACAGGGTGACAAAGAAACACCCTTAAAATTTTTCCTGACCATTCTCCAACACCCTTGCAGTCTCTTGGCTATGCTGGTCACCCTTACAGACAAACACACACACACACACACACTGAAGACCTCTCCCAGCCATAAACACACACACACACACACACACACACACACACCCCTAGACTTGTTAAGGGTGAGGGAGCCTTTAAGTACTCTCTAGACACCCTTAAAACTCCACAGACACACACAAACACACACAGATACCGTTAATCTCTACAGAAAGGGAAAAATCACACACAGACAGACACACAGACACACACACTCCACCAGACACCCACACACACCTGCACACACCCGCACACACCTGCACGCACCCTAGATTAGCCTCAAAGCTCCTCTTTCCTCTCTATCTTGACAAGTTCCACCTCGAAGACCAGCGTGGTGTGGGGAGGTATCTTTGGAGGCGCCCCTGAAGCTCCATAGCCGAGGTCCGAGGGGATGACAAGCTTCCTCTTCTCCCCCTCGCACATCCTTGGGGGGCGGGGTGGGGTGAAGGCGTCAGAAGCACATGGGGAATACAAAGGAAGGTCAAATAGAGATAGATATGGGAAAATAACATCATTATCTCTCTCTCTCTAATATACACCACCACCACTGCCACCACCACCACTGCCACTACTCACCCAATCAGTCCCTGGTCCCAGCCTCGGATGACCTGACCTGACCCCAGCGTGAAGGTCAGGGGTTGTCCTCGAGGGTAACTGCTGTCGAATTCTGTGCCATTTTCCAGCTTTCCCTGTTAAGTTAGGTTAGGTTAGGTTAGGTTAGGTTATATTCTCTCTCTCTCTCTCTCTCTCTCTCTCTCTCTCTCTCTCTCTCTCTCTCTCTCTCTCTCTCTCTCTCTCTCTCTCTCTCTCTCTCTCTTCTTGACCCTCCCCTCTCTCTCTCTTCGTCATCTCCTTTTTCTTTCTTTCTCTCTCTCTCTCTCTCTCTTGGTTCATCGCCCCCCCCTCTCTCTCTCTCTTGGTTCATCCCCCTCTCTCTCTCTCTCTCTCTTGGTCATCTCCCTCTCTCTCTCTTCGTCACCCTCTCTCTCTCTCTCTCTCTCTCTCTTCATCACCCCCTCTCTCTTGGTCATCCCTTCTCTCTCTCTCTCTCTCTCTCTCTTGGTTCATCCCCTCCTCTCTCTCTCTCTCTCTCTCTCTCTCTCTCTCTCTCTCTCTCTCTCTCTCTCTCTCTCTCTCTCTCTCTCTCACCGCATAGTGAATGTGAAGCAGGTCCCCTCATCTGCTCTTCAGCGTACAATTATTTACTCTTTTCTTCACCCCAATCTGCAGCTTCTTCACTTTCTCCTTCTTCTTCTCCTCCTCCGCCGCGCAGCTCACCGCCAGCATCACCACCACCACCGCCGCCACAGTCTCCAGGCGCATGCTGTGGGAGGTGGAGGTGAAAGGAGGTGGAGGGAGAGAAGGAGGGAGGGGTGCAAGTTAGCTGTCTGATGTCATGTTTGTGGTGGTTATGTCGATGCATTATGCGATGCATTATGTCCTCCACCACCAGTCTTGTCCCCCGCTGTGATATCTATTCCTGTATCACACTTTAGACGCCTCCTCAATCTGACTCTTTTTCACGTAGCATCAATACCACGTGTGTGTGTGTGTGTGTGTGTGTGTGTGTGTGTGTGTGTGTGTGTGTGTGTGTGTGTGTGTGTGTGTGTGTGTGTGTGTGTGTGTGTGTGTGTGTGTGTGTGTGTGTTATACCGGAGACTCATGGCTTACTGTGAACAAACATATGAACGCATATACGGAGGAGAGAGAGAAAGAGAGAACGACACACAAATTAATACAAGCATTCCAAAAAATAACATCACCCATACCTCACCTCCCATCACCCATCACCCACACATACCTCCCTTTCACCATCACACCGGTAGATGACACAGGTGAGCGGGCAACAGGCACGTTCCTCCATGCGCATACAGCTGGGGGACGCACGCATGACAGTCTGCTAACCTAACCTAACCTGTTTAATTGTTTCCTGCCCAAACCTGAACCCTAATTATGCTGAAGGTGACAAGTTCCGGTGAGTGACTGACTGACTGCCTTGAGTGATTGAGTGGGTGAGAGTTGGAAGGAGAAGAGGAGGGAGGTTAGGGGAGAAAGATCGCAAGCTGAAGAAGAGGGAGGTCAGAGGAGGAAGACTGCAGGATGAAGAGGGGGAGGTTAGAGGAGAAAGACTGCTGGATGAAGAGGGGGGATGTTAGAGGAGGAAGGTTGCAAGATGAAGAGGAGGGAGGTTAGAGGAGAAAGGTTGCAAGATGAAGAAGGGCGTGGAAAGGACTCAGTTGTGATGTCAGTGGAGTTAGTAGAAGGGTTTACTGAGAGGAAAATGGTGAGGGAATGGGCATATGTGTAGTGTATAGTGAATGTATTATAAAGGGGCTGCCACGTGTACATAGGTCTGTCGATTTATTTATTTATTTTTATCATCATCATCATCATCATCATCATCATCATCATTATTATTATTATAATTTATTTTTATTTATTCATTTTTTTATAGCTATTCTTATGTTTCTACGTATGCATGGTGATATAACCTTACACACACACACACACACACACACACACACACACACACACACACACACACACACACACACACACACACACTGGCGTAGGTCCAGGTAAATGTACAGTACAGTCTTACCCCCCTCACACAGAAAGAAAGAGGCGGGATGGAGCGGAGTGAGGCGGGGCAAGGCATTAGCACATTACTCATTATCCCCCTGCGTGATCACCTTACACGATAAAGAGAGAAGAATCACTTATTGATTTGAGGCATCGTAACAACAGGGAATAGCACCGAAGAGGAGGAGGAGGAGGAGGAGGAGGAGGAGGAAGTGCTGAGCTAGTTCTCTGTCAGATGGAAATGCCCTTCCGCAGGGACCCAAGATGAACCAAGGCAGGGCTGGACAGGGCTGGACTGGGCTGGACGGAGCTGGACGGGGTAGGACAGGCCAGCGATAAGATTGGAACCCGCCCCCATTATTAATAATAATAATTTATGTCCCACCTCCCTTTCCCCCCTACACACACACACACACACACACACACAGCTGAGATCCCGTGTGTGAAGGCAGTGCTGCTGCTGGTACCTCGTTATCTTATCCTGGGTGAGCTTCCGGATTGCCCCCGATGCTACGTCAGGTAGGTGCTGGTGGTGGTGGTGGTGGTGGTGGTGGTTGTGGTGGTGGTGTAATTGTCTTGCTTCTTCTTGTTCGTATTATTTTTCTCGTTTTTGATATTTTTTTATGTTTTTCTTTTTCTTTTCGTTCTTTTTCTTCTTCCTATTCTTCTATTTTTCTCTTCCTCTTCTTCTAGTCAAAAGAGAGATTCTTTGAGCGGAGATAGTGAAACGCGAGGTGTATTTGCCGTAGACTTTTACAAGAAATTATTATTCTTGCTTATTTTTTCTCCGTAGCGTTAAACGTGTGTATATTTGGGGTTCTCCTTGTGTGCATATGATGTACTGGTGTTTATTAGTGTGTGTGGTGTTGTGAAATGTGACAAGCAAGTCCCGTAGAGTTAATAATTAGTGTTTTCTTACAGATTTTCAGAATTTTTTTAAGGGTAACTAATGTATCTTGTTCTCTCGTTTTTTTCTCGTCTCCTTCTGGTGGATGGTGGTGATTGTGGTGGTGGTGGTGGTGGTGGTGGTGCTACTACTACTACTACTACTGCTACTGCTACTACTACTACTACTGCTACTACTACTACTACTACTACTACTACTACTACTACTACTACTTCAATTCCTCTTCCTGCTCTTCCTCGTTCTCCTCCTCCTTGTCCTCTTACACCCACTTCACCTTCACCCCTAACCCACCCTCCCACACCTACACACCCCCAATATACCCCAGTACACTCCAAAACACCCCGAAACACCCCCAAACACCCCCAACCCTATAGTTTCTTACATCAAGAGCCTCGATATTGAAATGAATAGGGTGGACCAAGTGGGGAGAAAGAAATGTCTCTTACAAGGAGAAGTAATGCAGAAAAGAGAGAGA
Source organism: Scylla paramamosain (assembly GCF_035594125.1). NCBI lineage: Eukaryota > Metazoa > Arthropoda > Malacostraca > Decapoda > Portunidae > Scylla > Scylla paramamosain. The sequence goes on along the minus strand of NC_087157.1, from coordinate 34,665,089 downwards.
GAGAGAGAGAGAGAGAGAGAGAGAGAGAGAGAGAGAGAGAGAGAGAGAGAGAGAGAGAGAGAGAGAGAGAGAGAGAGAGAGAGAGAGAGAGAGAGAGAGAGAGAGAGAGAGAGAGAGAGAGAGAGAGAGAGAGAGAGAGAGAGAGAGAGAGAGAGAGAGAGAGAGAGAGAGAGAGAGAGAGAGAGAGAGAGAGAGAGAGAGAGAGAGAGAGAGAGAGAGAGAGAGAGAGAGAGAGAGAGAGAGAGAGAGAGAGAGAGAGAGAGAGAGAGAGAGAGAGAGAGAGAGAGAGAGAGAGAGAGAGAGAGAGAGAGAGAGAGAGAGAGAGAGAGAGAGAGAGAGAGAGAGAGAGAGAGAGAGAGAGAGAGAGAGAGAGAGAGAGAGAGAGAGAGAGAGAGAGAGAGAGAGAGAGAGAGAGAGAGAGAGAGAGAGAGAGAGAGAGAGAGAGAGAGAGAGAGAGAGAGAGAGAGAGAGAGAGAGAGAGAGAGAGAGAGAGAGAGAGAGAGAGAGAGAGAGAGAGAGAGAGAGAGAGAGAGAGAGAGAGAGAGAGAGAGAGAGAGAGAGAGAGAGAGAGAGAGAGAGAGAGAGAGAGAGAGAGAGAGAGAGAGAGAGAGAGAGAGAGAGAGAGAGAGAGAGAGAGAGAGAGAGAGAGAGAGAGAGAGAGAGAGAGAGAGAGAGAGAGAGAGAGAGAGAGAGAGAGAGAGAGAGAGAGAGAGAGAGAGAGAGAGAGAGAGAGAGAGAGAGAGAGAGAGAGAGAGAGAGAGAGAGAGAGAGAGAGAGAGAGAGAGAGAGAGAGAGAGAGAGAGAGAGAGAGAGAGAGAGAGAGAGAGAGAGAGAGAGAGAGAGAGAGAGAGAGAGAGAGAGAGAGAGAGAGAGAGAGAGAGAGAGAGAGAGAGAGAGAGAGAGAGAGAGAGAGAGAGAGAGAGAGAGAGAGAGAGAGAGAGAGAGAGAGAGAGAGAGAGAGAGAGAGAGAGAGAGAGAGAGAGAGAGAGAGAGAATTTGCGAAGAAAAGCTTTGGGCAAAGGAGAAAGATTTGCACGTCATGCCTTCCTCCTCCTCCTCCTTCTCTCCAGAATTTGAACGTCGGAAAAGGGATATGAGATGAGTTTTTCTTTCTTTTTCTCTTTCTTTCTTTCTTTCTCTCTTTTCTTTCTTTCCATGTGGTCAAAATTTTGGGGGTATTGAGAGAGAGAGAGAGAGAGAGAGAGAGAGAGAGAGAGAGAGAGAGAGAGAGAGAGAGAGAGAGAGAGAGAGAGAGAGAGAGAGAGAGGAGGAGAAGGAGGAGGAGGAGGAGGAGGAGGAGGAGGAGGAGGAGGAGGAGGAGGAGGAGGGGGGGTAAGGGAGATCTGTTTGTGTTAGTTGTTGATGGAGCAGGAGGAGGAGGAAGAAGAAGAAGAAGAACAAGAACAAGAGGAGGAGGAGGAGGAGGAGGAAGAGGAAGAAATACTAAAGTTTAATAGAACGTTAATGACCAAGAGAGAGAGAGAGAGAGAGAGAGAGAGAGAGAGAGAGAGAGAGAGAGAGTAATTACCTAGTCATTAGTCACCTCCTGTCCTCCTCCTCCTCCTCCTCCTCATCATCATCATCATCATTTCCTCCCTCACTCCCCTTCTTCATTATTCGCCATCTATTCTGCTCTCTCTCTCTCTCTCTCTCTCTCTCTCTCTCTCTCTCTCTCTCTCTCTCTCTCTCTCTCTCTCTCTCTCTCTCTCTCTCTCTCTACCCCTCCCCTTAAATTCAATGACTGGAATTGTTTGACCGACACTTGACTGGCTGGCTGGGCGCGGGCGAGGCTGGGTGGTCTGCCGCAGATATGGACGTGCGCCCTGTTTGAATCTGCAAAGCGTCTCTCCAACGGGGCTGCTTTTATCATGGTAAATTTTCGTAATAATTATAATTCTAACTCATCCAAATAATAACATAACAAAATTATTTTTTGTTTATCATTCCCACCTGATAAAAAAAAAAACGTGAACAACAGTCTATATTAAATCTGCACCGGTATTTATCTGTATTAACATGGCACTTTATATCTAATATGCTAACAGGATGCAACATATTTAGTGATGCCTATCAGTCTCACATTATAAAGAAGACTCGTTTGAAGTTTTTGCTTGATTTTTTTTTTCATAGTCTTCCCAAACTTTAATTTCTTGTATACAATTCTCTCTCTCTCTCTCTCTCTCTCTCTCTCTCGTGCGTTTTATAACTTCTGTTGCAAGTAGCTTTAAATCCGTAGAGTTCTATGGCTTACTTTCAAGTGAATTCAATTTATTGTCGTGACTTGTAAGTATTCAAAAGGTCTCTCTCTCTCTCTCTCTCTCTCTCTCTCTCTCTCTCTCTCTCTCTCTCTCTCTCTCTCTCTCTCTCTCTCTCTCTCTCTCTCTCTCTCTCCTCAAACACTTATTATACTTATTGTACTGAGCTAAATACAATAAGCAGCACCCTCTCACACCTCTCTCTCTCTCTCTCTCTCTCTCTCTCTCTCTCTCTCTCTCTCTCTCTCTCTCTCTCTCAGATGTAAACATTTCTGTGCCATCATGGAAAGGTTTATCATTATAACTGTACATCAAACTTTAAAAGTAATCTCTGTTTTACCAATATTCTTAATAAATAGCCTCAAGGGAATGGCCATGACTGCGTTCCACAAGCCAGCAGCTGACCACCTCATAAAAAAAACAATTGGAAAACATATTTGGATAATTGCAACCACAGTAAACCTAAATACACGTACTAATAGATTTATGCCATGGTTATACTGGCAACACACCACAGCTCATTGGTTAGTTGGCTGAGACCTTTAGTGTCCTAAAGCAACAGTTTTCACATCAGCTATCACCTCACATCATGGCCACCTACATCCAGGCTCTCCATGATAAGGATGCCACGGATTTTTCCATCACCTACTGTACACCAGGTCTCAGAGATGCCCCTAAAAACTAGTGACTTAAAGTGTGAACATCAGAGGGACACACCCAAGTCAGCACTACCCATCACATGGAGAGCTTTGATTGCTTCTTGCAACTCAACAGATCCACAATTAAGCAAAGTTCAGTGTCATCCACAGAAACCTAGTCATCTCTGTGAAGCAAATAGGCACCATACCTTGAAATCCCATCCATACATGGATAATAAGAGAAATGGACACAGATGAGTGGATTCCTAATCAAGCACTACCCATAGGCACTATATAGAAGATAGAGAAAGAATGCAGAAATGACATATGGTGTGACAGATAAAATAAGTGATTCCCATGTGAATGATATAGTTACTCACTGGTGCTGCTTCATGAAAGTACTAATGACTACTGTTTAGTAACTTCTTGAAGTGCTTAAAACACTCTATAATTCAAACTGTTGTAGTCTGTATATCCCAATGGTGGTACATGAAGCTGCCCACACTAAATTCTGTTAACACTTGCAAATTAGATTTGTATATGATAAATATATTCTCTTGCTTAATCTGCTTTGCAATGTATTAGTTATTTATAAATATACATATTTTCTTCCCTCCCCAAAATTTTATCAGCTACATACTTGTGCCATATTTATACATGAAAATATAATCCATTCTTTATACTGTATCAATACTCACTCTTAATTATTGCTATCATCATTACAGATTGTGTAATGGTAGTTTTTGTTTTCTTTCTCTCATAACCATGTTCTCTTCATTACCTCACAACTGTATACACTGACTGATGATAATTGACAAGTATCTCAAGACAATGTTTTAAGTTATTCTTGGAATTAAATCCAGAATCATATGATGATGCAAACTACTGGATGAGATCTGTAAATCTCTTAATACAAGTTTTTTTTTTTCCCACACTGAAGTAAGCAACTGCACCAGTGTTATGTAGGGAGGCCTCACTCCATGAGAACACTTTCACCTGGCATCACTGCACATCTGTTCACTCTAAAATGTAATACTCAAATAACTAGTAGGGAACTTCATTGTTGGAAAAATAAATAAATAAATAACTCTTAAAAAATGTATTTTCATAAACTGGTATTCTCTGTTCATTACTTTTAATAAAATAGTATTGTATAGACTTGTACATAATATGTATTTCAATGGAGTGGCCAAAAATCTTCCCTACAAAGATATGAGAGAAGTTTGCATATCCTATAAGTAGTCATGAAATCTACAAACAGAGACAAAATGTCATTTATGGTTTATTTGTTTATAAGCAAATTTCATACAAATAGTATATATACAGGAATATTTTCTACAAAAATATTTGATTTCCATATTTCTAAAAACATTTTGCTCTCCCAGAAACAAGGCAAACTGACTTGTAAATAGAGATGCAGAACTATTACTGTTGAAGGGAGGCATAAAGGACATCAAGTGGTGACATGGGAGGATTGGGTGGTTCTTCAGGTTGATGGAGGGCTATCAGGAAGAGGGTAAAGTGTGAAAAATGCTTACTGGTGGGCCAAAGGAAGACTACAGAGCCTACTTTGTTCACAGGGTGATTGCTGGCACTGCATGGGGCACTTAGTTGCTATCACTGGGAGCCTGGCAGATTGCTGACTCTCAGTTCTTGTAAAATGTGGACTTTCACATTTAAGGAATTGACACGTTTGGTAAATGCAAAAAAACATGATTTAATACTGAACTTCCTTAAAAGATATAATCCCACCAGTGACTACATGCATACACTGTCAACCCACATCTGTTATTCAAATTTCACCACTGATCTGAGCACAAGGCAGAAGTAAGGCTTCATCTGCTCCACAGATTTATTTATGATAGCCATCAATCTGAGCATATCAAAGCCTTACAGAATGTTAGGGTGAAGAGGAACTAAGACATTCATGAAGAGGTATATAAGGCTCTGCAATTTTTGCTTTTTTCAGAGGGGAAGAGGGAATGGGGAAGGCTGGAACAAGAAAAATTTCTAGGAAAAGTTCCTGCAAGTTGTTTTGGATTGGCAAAGTTTTATCAAGGAATTAGTATAAAAACAGTCATATTTTTGGTTAAAAGTTCCTTATGGAACATTGTAGTTTGACTTTGTGCCAAATATGTGACATTCTAATTTCCTGGAAAAAAAATTGAGATAATCCAGCTGACTAGCAATAGACTGTCATTCCCTGCAGGTCACATCCATCTCTACCATTCAACAATGACATAAATAACACAAAACAGATGTCAAAACATGAAAATTTGAGCATGAAAATAGATCTTCCAGATACAACAATAATAGCTGATCAGAGGCCCCACTCTCCTAACCTCAGTAACATGGTGTTTTAACATAACAATGCTGCATATATCAGTCTGAAGACTGATATTAACCACTAATCTGCTCACTGCTGCAACACTGAATAAGAAATGGGAAGGCGCGTAAGGTATCCTGTCGGGACAATTTGGTGCACTGAATGAACCACGTGGGGCCACTTGTATGCCAGCTATACAATCATTCAAGGCAGAATAAAATACTGACCAAGGAGACACCAGCACCAACAGGCTCCAACTGTTGTACCTCTCCTCAAAATCGGCATAATCACTTCCTTTTGCCACGTAATCCAAAGGCTTGTCTGTTCTCCTTTGAGACGGGTGAAAAATAGTGTCTATGTTGCTCATGTCTGATAAGCTAAGACACTGACACCATGTGAGGTAGAGGTCAGTTTTTTGTTCGGGTTACTATAAAATGAACTTGCCATTTATTTATAAACCTAAAAACTACCCAAAGAAATCTTACAAAGTTTCACCTGCAGTTTCGTGCTTTCCAGTTTTCAAACTTTGTGTTGGCAATGTGGAACATTTCTATGAGGTGATCAAGAATACTGCTGTTGCAATTGTAGTCATTAACTGCCATTTCCTGGAAAAAAATAAAATGAACATCAACCTCTTCATCTTTTCTGATAAATGTAAGAAATTTAGATCAAGCTTTATACCTAGTCAAAAGATTTCATGATCCGTAGATCATTCCCAAGAGCTACACAATAGTTATCATGGTCACCACCCTCATTCAGAGTATTTTGTCAAAATAAAAGTGAATGAGGGTTCAACTTTAAGAAATTACCACAGTAATGAAAGTTAAATTATGATCAAAATGGTCAAACCAATTCACACATTTCCAAAAATGAGTTTACACACCTAACACCTAACAACTAACACCAAGTAAATGTTACTTACTACATTCCTATACATAATAATACTTCTTCAAAGATCATATGATTTAAAATTGTTCAGAGACTTTTCTAAAGTGGTGTGAATGAGTGTCAATGTGAAAGTTGTGTGCATTGTCTTGGCTACCACACTTTTGGGGGAGACAGCCTAGGTGTGTGTGTGTGTGTGTGTGTGTGTGTGTTAAAATACAAGTATACAATGCATTTCAGAGGTGGTGTAACAATTTTTTTTGGCATTCCTAAGTAACAATGTTGGATCAGGCTCATGTTTTGCCAGAGACTGTTTTAGATCTGCTAATTTTCTCAAGATGATTAATGAACAAAAGGTGGGTCATTAACTTATTTAATTTTTAATTTGTTAGGGTAACTTTGATAACTTCTTGGATGGCAACTGGTAGCTCCTATAACTGGTAGTTATAGGAGGAGGCAGTAGACACCTGCTGAAACGATAATTACTCCCAGTGAGGTCTAAAGCACTGTTCAGGGGGTGCTGTAAACTTATCATTAAACCCAGCTGTGACCTCACTGAACATTTCCCTTTTGTGTCTCACAACACAAGGGGGCAGTCACAGCCTGCCCTCTAAAGACAACTCTCTTCCTCCACACAAAACTACAAGTACCTAATAACACACACACCCTTCACTCAAAAATTTTAAAATCATCATGGTGACTCCTACACCAGCCTTGGAGTCCCCATCTGGGGAGGGGACCATAAATGTCCCCAGGTCGGACTGCCTTTCTGTCGACGACCCTAAGTGTCTTGACACTCCCCTCAACTTTTTCTTCATTAACTTCTGCAACATTCGTGGTCTAAGATCTAATTTTCAATCTGTAGAACACCACCTCTCCTCTTCTAAACCTCATCTTCTTTTCCTCACTGAAACTCAGGTGTCTGAGGCAACTGACAGTAGCCCCTTTTCTGTTCCCTCCTACTTTCTCTATCCTCATTTTCGATCCAAAGCTGGATGCTGTGTTTATGTGCGCAATGACTTAACCTGCTCTCGTGCCCACGCTCTTGAATCTTCTGAGTTTTCCACCATCTGGCTACGACTACAGAGTCACTCTCATACTAAATTTATCTGTGCTGTATACCTCTCACCTAACTCCTCTGATTATAAGAAATTCTTTGACTACTTAACTTCCAAAGTGGAGCACATTCTGACCCTCTTCCCTTTTGCAGAGATCTCCATTCTTGGAAACTTCAATGTTCACCACCAGCTTTGGCTTTCCTCTCCCTTCACTGACCATCCTGGTGAACTAACCTACAACTTTGCTATCCTCCATGACCTAGAGCAATTGGTGCAACACCCTACTCGTATTCCGGACCGTCTTGGAGATACGTCCAACATTCTTGACCTTTTCCTGATCTCTAATCCTTTTGCTTATGCTGTCACCCTTTCTTCTCTGTTGGGCTCCTCCGATCACAATCTCATATCTTTATCTTGTCCTATCGCTCCAATCCCTCTTCATGATCCCCCTAAGCAAAGGTGCCTCTGGTGTTTTGCCTCTGCCAGTTGGGGGGGACCTGAGGAGGTATTTTGCTGATTTTCCTTGGAATGACTACTGCTTCCGTGTCAGAGACCCGTCTTTGTGTGCTGAGCGCATAACAGAGGTGATAGTGTCTGGCATGGAGGCGTACATTCCTCACTCTTTTTCTCGTCCTAAACCTTCTAAACCTTGGTTTAACACAGCTTGTTCTCGTGCTATACTTGATAGAGAGGTGGCCCACAAAAGGTACTTAAGCCTTCCATCACCAGAATCTCATGCACTTTATATTTCTGCCCGGAACCATACCAAGTCTGTTCTCCAACTAGCTAAAAACTCCTTCATTAACAGAAAATGTCAAAACCTTTCAAGATCTAACTCCCCTCATGATTTCTGGCATCTAGCCAAAAATATCTCCAATAACTTTGCTTCTTCTTCTTTCCCTCCTCTATTTCAACCAGATGGCACCACTGCTATCACATCTATTTCTAAAGCTGAACTCTTCGCTCAAACCTTTGCTAAAAACTCTACCTTGGAAGATTCTGGGCTTGTTCCTCCCTCTCCTCCACCCTCTGACTACTTCATGCCACATATTAAAATTCTTCGCAATGATGTTTTCCATGCCCTCGCTGGCCTAAACCCTCGGAAGGCTTATGGACCTGATGGGGTCTCTCCTATTGTTCTCCGAAACTGTGCCTCCGTGCTTGCACCTTGCCTAGTCAAACTCTTTCAGCTCTGTCTGTCAACATCTACCTTTCCTTCTTGCTGGAAGTTTGCCTACATTCAACCTGTTTCTAAAAAGGGTGACCGTTCTAATCCCTCAAACTACTGTCCTATTGCTTTAATTTCCTGCCTATCTAAAATTTTTGAATCTATCCTCAACAGGAAGATTCTTAAACATCTATCACTTCACAACCTTCTATCTGATCGTCAGTATGGGTTCCGTCAAGGCCGCTCTACTGGTGATCTTCTGGCTTTCCTTACTGAGTCTTGGTCATCCTCTTTTAGAGTGAAACTTTTGCTGTTGCCTTGGACATATCAAAAGCTTTTGATAGAGTCTGGCACAAAGCTTTGATTTCCAAACTACCCTCCTACAGTTTCTATCCTTCTCTCTGTAACTTCATCTCAAGTTTCCTTTCTGACCGTTCTATTGCTGCTGTGGTAGATGGTCACTGTTCTTCTCCTAAATCTATTAACAGTGGTGTTCCTCAGGGTTCTGTCCTGTCACCCACTCTCTTCTTATTATTCATTAATGATCTTCTAAACCAAACTTCTTGTCCTATCCACTTCTACGCTGATGATACCACCCTGCACTTTTCCACGTCTTTTCATAGACATCCAACCCTTCAGAAGGTAAACATATCACGCAGGGAAGCCACAAAATGCTTGACTTCTGATCTTTCAAAAATTCTGATTGGGGCAGAGCAAACTTGGTATTGTTCAATGCCTCAAAAACTCAATTCCTCCATCTATCAACTCGACACAACCTTGCAGACAACTATCCCCTCTTCTTCAATGACACTCAACTGTCTCCCTCTTATACACTGAACATCCTCGGTCTGACCTTTACTTATAATCTGAACTGGAAACTTCACATCTCATCTCTAGCTAAAACAGCTCCTATGAAGTTAGGCGTTCTGAGACGTCTCCGCTAGTTTTTCTCACCCCCCCAGCTGCTAACTCTGTACAAGGGCCTTATCCGTCCATGTATGGAGTATGCTTCACATGTCTGGGGGGGGTTCCACTCATACTGCTCTTCTAGACAGGGTGGAATCAAAAGCTTATCATCTCATCAACTCCTCCCCTCTAACTGACTGTCTTCAGCCTCTCTCTCACCGCCGCAATGTTGCATATCTAGCTGTCTTCTACCGCTATTTTCATGCTAACTTCTCTTCTGATCTTGCTAACTGCATGCCTCCCCTCCTCCCATGGCCTCGCTGCACAAGACTTTCTTCTTTCTCTCACCCCTATTCTGTCCACCTCTCTAATGCAAGAGTTAACCAGTATTCTCAATCATTCATCCCTTTCTCTGGTAAACTCTGGAACTTCCTGCCTGCTTCTGTATTTCCACCTTCCTATGACTTGAATTCTTTCAAGAGGGAGGTTTCAAGACACTTATTCATTAATTTTTGACCACTGCTTTGACCCTTTTATGGGACTGGCATTTCAGTAGGCATTTTTTTTTATTAGATTTTTGTTGCTCTTGGCCAGTGTCCTTCCTACATAAAATAAAATAAAAAAAAAAATAAAAAAAAAAAATAAAAAAAAACTCATTGCTGCCACACTGCCATAATGCTGGTCAGTCAGCTCCATCCCTATCTACCAAACGCAAGGCATACTAAATACACATGCAGTCCTGTTCACAGAAACTATGGGCAGTTGTCAGGGTTGATCATCAGCACCTCAGTAAGATATATCTGAAAAGCACATGTGTTCTAAGTTTATAGAATGATACCCAAAACATTTAGCTGGAATATCTGGGACTGCCATTGTGTATGGCCTATCTGCATGTTGTCTATGTTCATATACATCTTTTCTCTTCACTATGTTCACAGAAATCAAATATTTCACAACCCTGCAAGTTTCTTTCAGCAATTTCCTGAAATTGTTTCAGCAGCACACAGACACCCACCTGGAATGGCCTTATTGTTACATTATGGTAGCGGCAGAGAGTCTCATGCATCTTGTGTAGCTTCTCCTGTAGCTGTGGAGTTCTAGGAGGAAAGCATGACCAGAAGTGACGCAGGAGTTCTCCAGCACTGCTATACACCTGTCCCAACTCTTTGTGTAGGTTTCCTGGAAGCTGATCACCTGAAATGAGCAAAATATACTCTATCAACACTGGAATATAATAAGAGACAAAATCTTTTAAAAGGAAACTATTTCTATAAATGAGAGTAAAGAAAATTATGATAAACTGACTACAGAAAACCTTTTTCTCTGATGCCTCACTCACTCTGGGAGCTTCCCCCAAAGGTGTGACACAGAAGAGCCTCCAGCTTTCCCTATACACTGCCCCAATGCAACCCATGTCCCTCAACTAGCACCTTTTTCATACATGTACTCATTTACCCTGTCATTTTGTCTGCTGTGACTTTTTCCTCTTAAACCGGTCTTTGATTTCACATGAAGAATGCATTCTGCAGAAAGACATCAAATGCATAATCATTACTTATTGATCTTGAGAAAAAATCATAGATTACTGAAATGCTTAAAGTAATCTGAAAAATTATTGTGTATGTCTGTGTGTAATTCACCACTTATGGTCATGCACACGTGTGTGTGTGTGTGTGTGTGTGTGTGTGTGTGTGTGTGTGTGTGTGGTTGCTTTGTCTCAGCTATCCATCTCAGTGGCATTGTTAGTCAGTAAACAAATCTTTACCTCTGTATATGAATCTGACATCTGCATTCCTCAAAATGTGTGTTTAATACATGTTTTTGCATCAGCTTCTGCAGGTCTCTGGCTTCATATATTTGATACATAATTAATTTAAGAACCTGTGGCATATCTCTGTTTGATCTTATGCTAGATAAATATTTTCATGTCTTCTGAAGATTTCATGTTTAATCAAAGGCTCTCAATAGGAATAACTTGTACTGAAAAGAAATGATCAAATTTGAGTTTTATTTTCAATTTGTAGCTTGAAACAACTTCATAATTTATTTAATTAAGACAACTTCCTCCTTTTTTTACTTCCTTGAATCTGATTCTTTTCCTCTTACCAATGAGATCATAATTTCAATCAAATCTCACAAAACAGGAACATGATGGAGTATTTCACCCACCTGTGCGAACACCAATTGTGGATCGTCCTCTGCGGCACATGTCACTGAAGTGCTGCAGTGAGCGGTACGCTGCATCAGGCTCCTGACTGTTGTTCAGTGAGGGTGTCCAAGTGCTGGCTGTGATTGTTAGCTGCTTGTTTAACATCATGATCTGCAGTATTAATTAACCTCATCAGTAACTTTACTTAAATTGTCAGTTATCATGGAAAGTGAGGTCATTGTAGCGCTGACACTGGTTGGTTCTCCTCAACACATTCTGTAGCAGTGTCAGGTTCTTCTCTTTTAGTTGCTAGGCACTAACATGAGATTCTAACTCCACTTGATATTGCATGTAGGAACCTAAGCTAAGTCTTATGGACACACCAAGACAACTTTATTTTTTTTTATTTATTTTTTTTTTTAGGAGCTCTGGACTGACCTACCCTGTGTCCCTGCACCTCTTCATCCATCCCTGTACATTACACAGTGGAACTTTAGTGATGGCTGAGATTTCTTTATTCTTCCCTTTCTTCACCAAGGCATTGATAACTTTCAGTTTGTCCTTTATCATGTCCTTTCCTAAGCCTGTAGTCCCAAAGAGATCACAATTTCCACAGATGGTCAAGGGCAAAAACCATGCAGCATGTGACTGACCCCACAGCTGTCCCCCCCACACAACAAAATATAAAAAATTAATAAATAAATAAAACAGACAAGATAAATAAATAAATAAATAAATAAATAAATAAATAAATAAAAAAGATAGAATAAAAATCTGGCCACCACCTCCTCTTCCTCCCACCAGTAAGGTGCCAATTCAATTTGAGCCAAGGTACAGACGGTCTAGTTTGCTCCATGCCACAAAAACTATGTGGCTGATTTCATGTCAATTTCAATTTCCCTGAATTGGTGACAGGGCAGAACCCTAAGAAGCATCACTTAATACAACTGGGAGTAGAGCAATGACCATCTACCACAACAACAACTGTAAATTTATGGTGATGGCACTGAATGTGGATGTGTGAGATGCTCATAAATTTACAGCATTGGCACTGAGTGGGTTAAAACATAAATGTGATGCAGCACCATAGAATAAATACACAACTACATACCTGATCCGGCTGAATGCTTTGAGTAGTGGTTAATTCCGTGGGGCCTGTGAGGTAACGGTCACGCTGGTGGATGGTTAAAGATGACACTTCTGTCTTGTTTGAGTTCTCTAGGTCATCTATTGTTCTTTTTTCTTCCAACTTAGCCTGTAATACACATTTTTTGCTTAAAATCTTAAATTATAACATAAATATATGCTTACTATGGGTTTCAGAGGCCATGTTACATTGTGTTTTGAGATTCACAGATGGGGTGGTCAGGAATGCTGAGAGAATGGTGGAAAGTGGCTAGATAAAAGGAGGTAGAAAAATCTTATGGTATACAGAATAAGTTTTAAAGGAAGACTCAAAAAATACAAACAAAAAAAAGTAGTCCAAGAGAACTTCATAGACATGTGGTTCTCTACAGAGGCTGCTTGAGATCATGCTGTCTGGCAAGCTGTCTTTAGATGTACTTGCAGGAATGTATGGAACTTCTCAAAATGATGATGATGATGATATTACATGTTACTGATGGAAAGGGAGGTGGCAGCTACAACTTACCTTTTTAGTTTTGGGCTGGGTGACTTCTTGACTCACTTCACCATTAGGAACATTATTGGGATTCTTGGCAGCAATTTCATCCAACAGCTTTTCTTTTTCTAGGTTTGTCTGTGCCTTGATAATGTTGAGGTTATGTTGATTAAATCTGCAATAAAGATGAGCTTGACAGAAAATATTTGTGTGAAATACTTCACATTTGTTTCCAGTTTGCAAGAATATTTCTAAGACTGCTAATTATAATTTTATGTTGTCAAACTTCCTGTACTTTTGATTATGTTGATGACTCTTCACTATTTCTTACTGTCATCTGTCAGATATCTAACTTGCAGAAAAAGCCACATTTACTCTCAACTCCAGACTATTTTATATAGCTATTTTATTCCCATACTCTCTGGAGACTTTTAGAACCAGAATTTGGTTCCCCCTTTCTTATAAACATGTAATTTATCATGACAAGTATTGCAGAAGCTAACATTACTGCCAAGGTATTCCCAGTATGTCATACAAGGCAACTAGAAGGGACAGCAAGAGAGTGCAAGCCCCCTTCTCTGTATTTTTTCTTATGAACACACCAAGCACTTAATGTTAGAGTTATGACTGTTCCTGGAAGTAGTGTAGATGAAGATAAAAGGGAGACTATTGGAAGAATGTTTGTGGAATAAAAATTGGATGTGTTTGCACTGAGAGAAGTTGAAATGAAGGAGTGAATGCATATGTGTAATTCACCACCAAGGCCTGATCACGAGTGGACCCACAACCACCAGCCATTACCCTCTCAGTGCAAGCTCAGAGCTCATTATTACCGATCATTGGGTAATACTGTGACCTCACACACCACACACCCCATCCCACTGGTCAGGGAAGACAGTAATTGCCCTGGTTGTCGGCAGAAAAATCCCAGAGGTGACCAGGCCCTAGTGGGGTTCAAACCTATGTCAGCCATGGTAGCCAACCCAGATTCAGCCCCTTTACCACTGAGCCACAGGGCAGTGTGTGTGTAATAATAATAAAAATAATAATAAATGGTTTATTCTTTAGACAGTCAACAAACTGAAAATGTACATTGGGGGAGAGGAAATACTTGACAGTAATCCTAAAGGTAAGTCAAATCTAGAAGAGACTATTGATTGATGGCTTGCACCATGGTGGGAATCGCACTGAGTCTGTACCGGTCCGTACATGGCGCCTTTAGGGGCGTTATCTTATTGTGGTGTCTGGTGGTGGTGGTGTGTGTGTGTGTGTGTGTGTGTGTGTGTGTGTGTGTGTGTGTGTGTGTGTGTGTGTGTGTGTGTGTGTGTGTGTGTGTGTGTGTGTGTGTGTGTGTGTGTGTGTGTGTGTGTGTGTACAAAAGTATACAAAATGTTTCCATGAAGCTTAAAAAGAGGCTTACGGTGAACTTATTTACCAAAGAGTACTTTACCTTTTAATCATAAGAGCATGAATAGCATTGCTACCAGCCTTAGCACCACCAACCCTCAGTTCATCCTCTACTGCCAGCTGCTTCTCCTCATAGATGTCATTCAGGTTGTTCAGTGGATCACTCTGAGTTGAATTAACATCTCTGTTCCACTCTGAAGTAAAAATATATCATTTATTATCATCATGAGTGAGAATAATGGCAAGATCTGGATCTGAAGAAACATAAAACATAAAACATAAAACGATTCTGGGCTTGTTCCTCCCTCTCCTCCACCCTCTGACTACTTCATGCCACCTATTAAGATTCTTCGCAATGATGTTTTCCATGCCCTCGCTGGCCTAAACCCTCGGAAGGCTTATGGACCTGATGGGGTCCCTCCTATTGTTCTACGAAACTGTGCCTCCATGCTTGCACCTTGCCTAGTCAAACTCTTTCAGCTCTGTCTGTCAACATCTACCTTTCCTTCTTGCTGGAAGTTTGCCTACATTCAACCTGTCCATAAAAAGGGTGACCGTTCTAATCCCTCAAACTACCATCCTATTGCTTTAATTTCCTGCCTATCTAAAGTTTTTTAATCTATCCTCAACAGGAAGATTCTTAAACATCTATCACTTCACAACCTTCTATCTGATCCCCAGTATGGGTTCCATCAAGGCTGCTCTACTGGTGATCTGGCTTTCCTTACTGAGTCTTGGTCATCCTCTTTTAGAGATTTAGGTGAAACTTTTGCTGTTGCCTTGGACATATCAAAAGCTTTTGATAGAGTCTGGCACAAAGCTTTGATTTACAAACTACCCTCCTACGGTTTCTATCCTTCTCTCTGTAACTTCATCTCAAGTTTCCTTTCTGACCATTCTATTGCTGCTGTGGTAGACGGTCACTGTTCTTCTCCTAAATCTATTAACAGTGGTGTTCCTCAGGGTTCTGTCCTGTCACCCACTCTCTTCTTATTATTCATTAATGATCTTCTAAACCAAATTTCTTGTCCTATCCACTCCTATGCTGATAATACCACCCTGCACTTTTCCACGTCTTTTCATAGATGTCCAACCCTTCAGGAGGTGAACATTTCACGCAGGGAAGCCACAGAACGCTTGACTTCTGATCTTTCTAAAATTTCTGATTGGGCAGAGCAAACTTGGTATTGTTCAATGCCTCAAAAACTCAATTCCTCCATCTATCAACTTGACACAACCTTCCAGACAACTATCCCCTCTTCTACACAGAACATCCTCGGTTTGTCCTTTACTTATAATCTGAACTGGAAACTTCACATCTCATCTCTAGCTAAAACAGCTTCTATGAAGTTAGGCGTCCTGAGACGTCTCCGCCAGTTTTTCTCATCCCCCCAGCTGCTAACTCTGTACAAGGGCCTTATCTGTCCATGTATGGAGTATGCTTCACATGTCTGGGGGGGTTCCACTCATACTGCTCTTCTAGACAGGGTGGAATCAAAAGCTTTTCGTCTCATCAACTCCTCTCCTCTAACTGACTGTCTTCAGCCTCTCTCTCACCGCCGCAATGTTGCATATCTAGCTGTCTTCTACCACTATTTTCATGCTAACTTCTCTTCTGATCTTGCTAACTGCATGCCCCCCCTCCTCCCATGGCCTCGCTGCACAAGACTTTCTTCTTTCTCTCACCCCTATTCTGTCCACCTCTCTAACGCAAGAGTTAACTAGTATTCTCAATCATTCATTCCTTTCTCTGGTAAACTCTGGAACTCCCTGCCTGCTTCTGTATTTCCACCTGTATTGAATTCCTTCAAGAGGGAGGTTTCAAAACACTTATTCATCAATTTTTGACCACTGCTTTGACCCTTTTATGGGACTGGCATTTCAGTGGGCATATTTCTTTTATTGGATTTTTGTTGCCCTTGGCCAGTGTCCTTCCTACATAAAAAAAAAAAAAAAAAAAAAAAGGTAAGAAACATTTCTGCACTATTGTTAAAATCATTATCATCATCATCTTTGGCAACTTGCCCCCACTCAGAAAACTCCCAACACAGCAGGAATGATACTGTCTTGGCCTCCCTTGGCCTTTCCAGAGAAACACAGAGATATTTATCCAAAGGCAGGATTAATTTTTAGTCATGAGAGAGGCCTTTGCTGTGCCAGGTGACTGCACCCTGGCTGGGAGAACACAACATAAGGACAGTGCCTTGGATGTTGGGACCATAACACTCACTCCCAGTATAAAGTACTTAGCTTCCTCCCTCAATTTAAGTCAATTTCTGTTGTTTAACTACTACTTTGAAGAGCACAATCCCTGCCCAGACATTCATAGATATATTATAATGTGTGTATATATCAGGCGCGCGGTGCAACAACGACGTAACCATGAAATTTGAGATTTCGTGTTTTTGCCTGCTCCGTGTGGTAGAAGGGTGTAAAAGTCTCGTGGTGATGTCGGCCAAGTCATATTCGACCATCTAAGCACCTGTACTAAGGCTCAAAGTCAAGCGTAGTGCGGAGAAATAACGTGCCGGTAATGAGTAAGTTTTATTTTTTACGCTCGGAAAAAAATTCATAAAAAATTTATTTATGTACCAATCTTCATGAAACTTTCACCTAATACTATGTGTAATAGGCTCTAACACATTATTAACAAATGAAAACAATATCGGGAAAAAAAATTATTACCTACGGTATACGCGTTAATTAACGCGTAAGTCATCCACCCAAAATTGTCACCTATCACTTCGAAACCTACATCCCCAAACAGAACTACCCAAGACCTTTCAAATGATGTATAATACTTACTTATTTAAGGGTATCCTATTGTGCGCAATCAGTGTTTAACTTTGAGCGCGTTTTTCTCGAAACTTCCATTTCTCGGTTACGTCGTTGTTGCACCGCGCGCCTGATATATATATATATATATATATATATATATATATATATATATATATATATATTACTTTATCAGAATCTTTACTATTGCCACAAATATCATGCTCCCCTTGGGCTATTCATAAAAACACTCAAACTGATCTGAAGGTGAAGCAAATCTGAAGACATGAGAAGCCTCCACCGGACTAGAGGATCAAGCCCCTGACTGGTATGTCAAGACTAAGATGATCATCAGGTCCTGAGATAATTCTGGACCTCTGAGGCCAAAACACACTATAGGGATGGTCATGGCACAAGGTCAAGCCACAGTAGTCAAAGTCTGTTCATATACATGTATTTCAAGGGAAGCATTCACATTGGCGCTCACAGCTCCCACTGCAATGTATATAATAATGCAACTGATATGTGACCTGAGGGTGACCATACCTATAAAGTGTGGATCACCCCTTGCAGTCACTCCTTCAATATGTTCTGTTTATATATACACTGTCCTTCCTTCCTGTTGTATTTATATTACACCTCCACTCCATTCACTCTCCTTGCAAAGTTTTTCTCTATATGAGACTTTTTTCTTAATCTTCAATAAGTACTTTCCACTGTAACCTGAAACACACATTCATACTGCCTGTGGGTATTGGAAAGGCCTCAAGAACTAGAATGGGATGAAGTGCGAGGCCTTTTAATTTGGAAACCTGGTTCAACTATCAAAATACTTAGTCACATTTTCCTTTAAAACTTATTGGGAGCAACAAAATCTGCTGGGTATGGTTATGATCCCTACACAGTGACACATTACTGATTAAAGCACTCCTTGACCTAACCAGTAAAATCACAGTTATTTGAAATAGTCATGCAAAGTGAGAGACAGGATGGCATAACAGGAATGTTTTCCACACCACTTTTAAAAGACAACATAAAAATTTTAATAAAGCATATGAGAAATCTGACAGGGGGACACTCTGATCACATGAAGGGACAAGCCATGGACCAGGTGGGGAACATCAGGTGGGTGGAAGCTCAAGGCTTAGTTCTGAGGGAGTTGAACCAATCGTAGGAAAACAAAAACCTTCACCTGATGGGGAGGTGACAGGTGTTGCTACTGAGTAATTATATAGCCCAAGAGTGGCAAAGAGTTTACTGCTGGTGAATGTACACAAAGTGTCTGTGGTATAGTATGCCTAAGTAAATATAACTCAGAGTAGTTATGTAACTTGTCTCCAAATGTAACATTTCTCATGATGGAATGACCCTAAACTTAAATGTGAAAAGGAATACTCTTAGATATTTCATACCTTTTCACTTTTTTTCTCTAATCTTTCTGTGAAAATAAATCTTAATTCCTTCATCTACCCACTGGACACAATCTTACAGATAACTAACATTTCTTCAGCGACACTCAGCTATTTCATTCCTCTGCACTGAACATACCTAGACTGTCCTTCACTAACTCGCAAATGAAAATCTCATGTGTCTCCTTTGGTTTCCAGCAACTTTCATGCAGTAAGGTGTTCTGTCTCACCTTTACAAATACTTCTTCCAGCAGCTAACTATGCAGGAACAGTTCAACTCCCACAACCCTTCTAAGTAAGTGGAGTCAAAAACTGTTTATCTCATTGACTACTCTCCACAAACAGACCATCTTGAATCACTCATTCATCATCACAATTTTGCATCTCTTACTATCTTTTACCATTATTTCCCTGGTTACTGCTTTCCTGAACTTATAACTGCATGCCTCCTTGTCTCCCATACCTCATTACACAGGATTTCATTTTACTTTTGACTCATTTCTGTCCACCTCGCTAATGCAAGAGTTTACCAATATCTTACTCCTTCATACTTTTTCCTGATAAACTATGGAATTCTCTTCATGTTATGGTTTTTCCTCCTTCCTATGACAAACTGTTTCAAATTAAGAATATCAAGATACTTCAGAAAATAAATTGCCCAATTGTCTCTGCTCTCCTGTAGTTTCTTTTTGGAAGCAGCATTGTGATCAGTCTTTTAATTAATTACTGTGCCCTCAGCCAGTCTTCTTGGCATGAAAAAAAAAAATAAATAGATAAAAAATAAAATGAAAAAATTAACTTATATTTAGTGTATTTACAAAAAAATAAAACAACAATCACTTATCTTAATCCCAAAAAGATCATGATCAAGGGATTAAATGGAAAATTCCCACATACCCTATTGGTGACCCACTTGCCTCGATCATCATATTTGGAGCACTCAGAAAAGACGTTTTCAGTTCGGCTGGTGGTATGGACACTGTAGTAGTGGGACTGAAAGAACAATGTCCAGAATTCTGACTCTGTCATGCGGTGCGGCACGTACTCGCCATGTTTCTTCTTCACTGCGGGATAGGTCTTGAATACTGAAGACATGATCTCTGGTGTTAGATTATACTGAACCTTGCCATTGCTCCCATCAGTTTGTGGCTTAATGTCAGCCTGGAATAAAATAGATCTAGTAATTAGCTCTTCATCTTCACTATCATCATCATCAACCTGTATGATTCCACTGCAGGACAAAGGCCTCCCCTAATAGCTGGGGTGCTCGGGTTAGATCAGACCAAATGCCAAGCAAAACTAATCCAAACTGTCTGTTCAGAATTTTAGGCTGAGTTAAGCTGTGTAGCATACCCTTACACTACAAGGCCACTGTTATCACTTCATACTTTACCAAGTTAACATCTTGCATTTATGTTAACTGAAAAGAAATAAGCTCACCACTTTTTTCTTCCACCTCCTCATTTCAAAAGAAAATTTTAAAGAACATGATGCAAAGTGCTCAAAAAATGACAGTTTTCACTCCAATACATGTTAGATGTTATTAAAAGATTTCTACTCTGCCTACTACACCACAAGTTCCGTGAGAGCTTTAGGACAGGGTACAAAAAGGCTTTTGGTTTTCTCTATCAAAATATATTAACAGATTTATTGTAATGACTTTAATTCCTTAAAAGAACATAAAAAAAATAAAAAACTGTACATAGAAATAAAATATACTGTATTTTTTTTGTTTCTCCATCACCATATGGCTTTCATCGTGGCCATTCTACTGGTGATCCTCTGGCCTTCCTTACTGAATTCTGGTCATACTCTATTAAGAATTTTAGTGAAACTTTTGCCACTCCCTTGGGCAAATAAAAAAAAAACATTTGACAGTCTGGCACAAAGCTTTGATTTCCAAACTATCCTCCTATGGTTTCCATCCTTCTCTCTGTAACTTCATCTTGAGTTTTCTTTCTGACCATTCTGTTCCTCCTGTAGTAAATGGTCACTTTTCTTCTCCTTCTCCTTAGTTTATTAACAGAGGCATTCCTCAGGGTTCTGTCCTGTCACCCACTCTCTTTCTATTATTTATCAATGATCTTGGAAGCCAAACTTATTGTCCTATCCACTCCTATACTGATGATACCACCCTGCACTTAACCATGTTTTTTCTTAGACATCCAACTCTTCAGGAATTAAACAACTTACACAGAAAAGTCACATGATGCCTGACTTCTGATCTCTCTAAAATTTCTGACTGGGACAGAGCAATGCCTAAAAATTCAATTTCTCCATCTGTCAACTCAACACAACCTTCCAGATAACTATCCCCTCTTCTTGAATGACACTCAACTGTTCCCCTCTTTTACACAGAACATCCACACAGGCGGATTATCAAATAACCTCTTCCTTCTTCCCAGTTTGAGACCATTCTTTGTGTTTGAAATGGTACCATCAGTCACAAGGAAGCTCCCCACACAGCACACAGAGAGCTTGAGTGGCAGAAAAATGAACTGGTTCAGCACATATGAAGAACATGTTTATAAACAAACAGCATTTTTCAATAAATACGATATTACTCAATAGCCTTCTAACAGATAATTACTGTCTGGTTAAGGTTAGAGACTTAAGTCTGCAAGGACCAGTGATCTAGAATTAATATCCTAAGCCAAGCAGATACAACTTGCCCACATCTTCTTTCCCTCTGTAAGGCATCCCAAGCTAATACAACAAGGTTAGTGGCTGGGCTTTTTTCTAATCATAGGGAGAGGCTTCTGTCCTGTAGCAGATTCATACAGACTACTAGTGATGATGATGATGCTGACTAAAATTTATAACTATTTTCTATGTGGACATGAACTTCAGCAAGGAAGATGACCAAGATCACACTTTGAAATCTGTCAAATTTATCATTTTCATAGTTTAACACTGCCTATACATTTTATTTTCAGTTTTGGATTATTTGTGCTTATTATATTTTAGTGACTATGTAATACTCAGTAATCCTGGACTTCAAGCAAACTATTACAAAAATATCTTGGTTCCTACATATGATAAAAACTTCTTATTTTAAAGTTCCTTATGAAGTTGCTACATCAAGTGTTAAATTTTAAATGATCACATAAAAAGTCACACTCACCAGAAAGGCCCCTGAAACACCCACGTCCTGCTGTGGTCCCATGCTCTGCTTGTACTGACCAGCAATCTCTTTCCAAAATTCATCTACAGAGATAATGGAGGTTGGAACAAGGGCTCGATACAACTGCTGCAGCTGCTCATTTTCATCTAACATCCTCTTCTTTTCCATAAGTTCATCAGGAGGCTGCCTCCGGTTCTGAGACATAAGCTGACTGAGCCGCTCCTGTTAAAGAGTGTTGTATCACTTTTTCCTAGAATAGATAATATCTTTGGTAAATTACTATTATTTTCTAATAGAAAAGACAGGTAAACCCAAGACCAAAAAACACATTTAGAAAAAAGAGCTTGCCTCTCCTAAAAAAAATAAATAAATAAATAAAATAAAATAAAAAGGATGAAAAAGAGAATTACAGATGAGCTAATTCAGGTTTGGAAATGCCTTGACAATTCTCTCTTAAACAACTTATGCAGGGAAGCCACAAAATGCCTGATTTCTGATCTCTCTAAAATTTCTGATTGGGGTAGAGCAAGCTTAGTATTGTTCAATGCCTCAAGAACTCTTCAACTCAACACAACCTTTCAGATAACAATACCTACCCTCTTCTTCAATGACACTCAACTGTCCCCCTCTTCTACACTGAACATCCTTAGTCTGTCCTTTACTAATAATCTAAATTGGAAACTTCACATCTAATCAGCTCCTGTGCTGCTAATTCTGCACAGGGGCCTTATCCATCCATGTATGGAGTACACTTCACATGCATGGGGTGGTTCCACTCATATTGCTCTTTTAGACAAGATGGAATCAGAAGCATTTCAGCTTAACTCCTCTCCTCTAACTGACTGTCTTCAGGCTCTCTCACTGCCACAATGTTGAATCTCTTGCTATCTTATCACATATGTACTTCAACAATAAAATATTTCCTTTGATGAAGTCATTGAATCTAATCAATACTTTTTACATGTTTCATAATACAGGAATTAATTATATGGGTATACCAAATTGAACCCAACCACAGCTATCTTTAGGACCTCCCCGTATTACGATATATTTTACAAGCCTCTTCTTTCTGAACCTTTTCATGCACCTAACTGCCTTAAAGTTATGGCTCCACACATAAACTCACAATTTGACTCCATGACCATAATACATTCTTTTACTATTTTTACACCTTGATAACAATCATGCAAAGTATTCTGTAAATCTTACCTTGACCTTATTCCTTTCTGCAATCTGCTTTTCTCTTCCTTCAGGAGTGCAGAAATGGAAGGTGTATGAAGAGATGTCATGCAAAACAATCTGGAGTTGAACCTTTGGCTTGCCTTCAGGCGAAATTTTCTGAGCTGAAAGAGTTGTCATCATATTTACCAAGGAAAATAAAATCATCACTTTTATTTCAAACAAATGACTGTTCTGTAATAGTAGCCTGAGTAACAACACCAAAGGTTTGGGCCCCTTCATTTGAGAGAAATCTGGAGATGTCTCGGTTGGATTCTTTTTTTTTTAATGCATGAGGGCCACTGGCCAAGGGTAACAAAAAATTTGAATAAAAAAGGCCCACTTAATGCTAGTTTAGATAGAGATGTCAGATAGAATGAGAGAGAGAGAGAGAGAGAGAGAGAGAGAGAGAGAGAGAGAGAGAGAGAGAGAGAGAGAGAGAGAGAGAGAGAGAGAGAGAGAGAGAGAGAGAGAGAGAGAGAGAGAGAGAGAGAGAGAGAAAGGACAAGTCTTGAAACATATAATGAGTATTCATTTTATTTTAGCAAAGGTAATGATGTACCAAACACACACCCCTGGACTCCCTCCTCCCCACAGCCCCACTCACTGCGGATGTCATTGTAGAGGACGCTGACTGTTGAGGTGTCTGAGTCTTCCATCATCCATCCCATTCGAGTTTGAGAGAGATACAACTGTCCATTGTTTTTCTTGTAACGAACATTGTTGACTTGTAGAAGGATGTCTTCTCTCTCCCCACTCATCCTGTAAAAGGTTAAGCAACATGTTACACAGTGACACACCGTAATTGAAATACTATATGGAAAACATGACATCAAAAGATAAGCTATCACAGAATTCCCAAGAATATCAGCACTCTTTTTGTTAACCTTATCTTCAACCATAACTGCATCACAAAGCTCAATGGGACAGAATGTGCTTACACAAGTCACTCAAAAAATTGAAGGGACAACCATCTAAATTCTAAATTATCAAAAGTGGCATAGACCATATATATATATATATATATATATATATAAACAGTAAATAGTTAATGTAAAGAAATAAAATAAATAAATAATAATAAAATGATAAATCCAGCCTCCTTTTAGCCAAGTTTTACAGTAAAATATTTATGATGACTTTTTTATCCTCTTCCATCCAAGAGGCCTCCTACTCTTCACTACCATGGGGTGCCATACTTATTATTATTATTATTATTATTATTATTATTATTATTATTATTATTATTATTATTCTCATAAGAAAACAAACCAAATTACTCTCTCCCATTGTGTTGACATTCATACACAGACACCAAGTAACTCTGTTCAGTGATACATAAGGTGCAACACAACTATTCACAGAACAGAGGTGCCATGCACTGCCACTCCTAAAACTTAGTCTGCTACAGTTTTCTCAAATCTTTTATTTTCTTTATATTTCCACATACCAAGAGCTTGGAAAAGCCATCAAAACAGCACTGAACTTATGAAGATATTATGAAGATATAAACTTATGAGATATATGGCACTTCCACAATTCCCTTCCCTCTTTCTCTTGAGCATCACAGCTGCCACAAGCCCCTTTCACACTCACTCACCATCCACCACTGAATAAAAACCAGTGCACTGTTGCAATTACCCTTTTAGTTCCAGATACCTCAATGGGTAATTACTAGAAGTGATTGATTATATGACTTCACAAATATACACAGGCCAGCCATACCAGGATACATACATTATTATGTGTGTGCTAACAGTCCATAATTCCTAGTGCTATATGACCACAATGTTACGGCACCTTCCCTTTTTTTTTTTTATTTATTTTTTTTAATCAATCATTACATTAGAGGTGCTACTGTGAAGCATGGGGTTACAGCTCTTGGCTCCTGCTTACCCACACATGTGCAGTGGGAATGTAATATGTGCAGTGGGAATGTAATAGATTCTCAGATTTCATGAGCAGAGAGAGAGGCGGCAGGCAGGTGAATGTGAGCTTCACTTGGTACTGAGACATAAGAGAGAAAGGGCACTGTGAAAATGGCAGCCAGACACAGAAGAAAGCAGACATGGAGCAGAGCAGCAGAGATGAGTCTAATGCCAGTGGGACTTGAGGCAGGACTTGACGCGCGCAGACCTGAGGCGAAGGTGGATCCACACATGGTGACCAGAATTTGGTAACTGGACATGTGGTGGCCTGCACCAGGTGCTGTGGAGGCCAGAGGGAGCACCAGCCTGGAGGAAGACCACGAAGGGTAGACATCATAGCTGGATGAAGGAACAGAGGCTGGTGGAGCCTCTGTGAGGTGTCTGCTGTTTATATGAGAGCTGGCCTGAGGAAAGATCACATGAAGAAGACATCCTGTGACTGTGAGGAGTACCAGCAACTGGGAAGAGCAGCAGAGTCTTCACCGTGTCCAGCTGCTGCTGCTGTGTGATGCTCAGAGACGTGTCTTGTGCTTCTGCCTTGGGTTCACCGCATGTGTGTGGATGCCTGAGTGACTCTGCCTCAAGTGGTGGGCGGTGTGTGCTGCACTTAACACTCAGTGCTCGGCCTGGTGTGAGTATTTTGAGCCTGTAGTGTCCTGTGAGACACAAGATAACAGTGCCCTGTTCTCTAGTGAGGAAATATATGCCTGTGCTGTGCATACATTCTGTGCATGTCCTTCTTGCTTTGCACTTCACTACTATGCCAATCCCTGTGAGTTGCCTCCACCTGCATCACAGCACCTAGTGATGGAGTGAGTGCTGTCCTAACTACTCCATGTGAGTTGCTGCCTGCCCAGGCAAGTGTTACCAGTGGCTGTGGGCAGCAGTGTAAGTGGTGGGTGCCATAACACAATCAAGAATCAATGTGAATTTGTTCACACTGGTGAACAAATCTGCTAGTTGTCAGATTTTCTTCCTTCTTACCCCAACCCAACACTGGTAATTTCCAACAAAAACACAACTTATACCAAACCTAGTATAACTGTAACCTAACTTTTAAAACCTGTGAGACTAACCTGCAGAGGGGCTACCTAAGCCCCAAAGGACATCTAGCCCTCCTGAATCTTTAGCCCTGCACCACCCAGGTCAGCCCAGACCTTTGTGGACTCTGATCACTTACAGCATGGCAATTACTAAGATATTTCCAACAAAAACGTTACTAACAGTGTCTCATATACATATCAAAACTTATATGAAAAAAAGAAAAGAAAAAATTAGCCACCTGTGAGCCGGGTGTAATCCTGAATAAATATGCAAGCTTCGCAAGGATTACTCTGAGTATTTCACTTTCATTAAATTGTTTCTAAGCCCCACAAAATACAGCATTACTGAGTTAGGAAATGCACATAAATTAAACTCATTTTGTTAATCGTCATGAAATTCAATTAAATATTTTCGCTTTACAATGCTCTCTCTCTCCTTAAAAAAATGACCTCGACCATTGCTTTCGCCAAGTCCCTGCCGGCACACACAGGGGCAACCTTCTCTGCTGATAATGCAAAGGCAGCCTTCATCCACCAAAATATTATTCGTCACATGGAATATTATCAACCAGGAAAGAAAATGCACGAAATATAGATTTCTTGGGCTAAACATGTGCTATGAGACTGAAATAGAAAAGCCAATTCGAATATCACTAATTAGAGGGTAACTAATATCCACTTGTATCCTATTTGATAACTTAGATCAGGGTTCAGACTTGAAATACCTCTCAATGTTGACACCTGCACGGGTCAAGCCTCAGCTGCAGTGTGGAACCAAAACATGTGTCCCCTCAGCGGCACCTGGCGGCGGCAGCGGGCGGCTTCACCATGGCAACCCCCCACGCCAACCAGCCATGAGCCGAGTTGGTCTACGTGCATCTCATCACTCTCTCGTGCTTCCTCAGGGTCATTTCTAGCCTTCCAGGGGCTTGTTTGGGACCCCTGTGTTGTGAAAGTATGATGGGTGGATTCCCAGCCCTCCAGAGTAGTTCGGACCACTCCTTTCACATTTAAATGTTTCATCTGGTGGACTTTTAATAGGGAAAAAAAAGAACTTGAATTTGTAAATATGTTAGCCTTCCTCTTTTAACATGATTATACATATGATATAGTAGCAGTGTCCCTTTGAGGCATACACCCAATTTCGAAACTATAAAGTACTCAAATATATTAGATCAACTGACCCGAGACTAGATACCATAGTTTGCCCGTGAGAGAGAACGACAGAATGTCGTCGTGAGAGAAAGCGAAATGTAAAGGACATATACTATAAAAATTACCTTCAAAATTAACAGGTGAAGTATTATCCTTTACTACACCACGTTACTGTCACTCCTCAGTTGCCAGCTTGACGGGGGAAAAGCACCACCACACGTAGGTGCAGGAAGCGTTCTGGAGTCGTGGTCCTAATGTCAGGAGAATATATCAAAATCTATAAATAATATCTGAATTTCTGAAGATTAATCAGGATTTCAGTAGATCTCCACACCAACGCTGCCTGACATATTCTCACCTCTCATGAACCTGTACTATCCACGGCCACCTTCCATGCCTTTCTCCCTCAAAAATTCAATCACACTCCTTCCACACTTAATTTTGGCATTCATAATCATTCTTGTCAGTCGCTGCTGTTTTACATACGCTGCCCATGCATTCTGATACTCATTCTCCGCCTCATTGCTTTTATACTTTTTTTTTTTTTTCAGCCATCTATACTGTCTACTCACTCTCTTTCACTTCTTCCTAGCCTCTCTGATTTCATAATTCCACCACGGATTACATAGCCTCTTCTGCCAACTCTCATACGCTCTATCTGGTTCTCGACCAGTTCCTCATTCAGGTGCTCCACATCATGAACACTTACATCATCCCAGCATCTTTCACTTAGATCAACCTGAAAAGTCTCCCACCCTATATCTCTCAGTCTCCACTTCCTTTTCTTACTTGCCACTTTCACTTCATTCCCACCATGCATCAGGCACTCCACAGCCAACATATTGTGATCAGACACAATATCAACCATATCATCCTCATCTATGCACATGTGCAACACAATTTCACGCTTATTTCCATTCGCCAACATGTAGTCAATTGCTGATTCATGCTCTCTTGCACTTCAGATCACACGCCCCTCAGCCAAGGTAACATTCAGATTTTCCAACTCCATTTCATCAACAAACTCCCCAAGCATTTCACTATTCCTGTTCATTCGTTCTTCTAGTACTCCTGTATGGGCATTCGTATTATCCATCACTAACACTCTTTCCTCTCCATACTCTCATAACTTTCTTAAATATCTTGTGTGTGGGATGGTGGTGCTGGCAGCCATATCACGTAACCGAGAGTATTGTGGGTTGTGCACTAAATTGTGATCTCCACTGTTGGTGTAACGCAGGGTCTATTGACATCATGCCTTTTATTCATAATTTATATAGATGAGTTAATTAAAAATAATGAAGGCCACACTTATAGAATGGCTACATTTATTGTTGTACATGGATGCCGCAGTAGTAATATCCACAACGAGAACTAATATACAAAGAAAGACTGTGATATTGAATGAGTCTTATGATGATTATGGAATGAAAGTCAATACAGCTAAAACGAAGTTTTTAGTTATAAACGGGGAGCCAGGAGATGTGGAGCCACTATACGCGGACGGGCTGGTGGTGGAACACTGGGATGGTTACGTGTGCCTGGGGAGCACCTTCGCCTGTGATGGCGGTGAAGCTACA
The DNA here is from genome assembly GCF_035594125.1 of Scylla paramamosain. NCBI lineage: Eukaryota > Metazoa > Arthropoda > Malacostraca > Decapoda > Portunidae > Scylla > Scylla paramamosain. The sequence goes on along the minus strand of NC_087157.1, from coordinate 34,636,444 downwards.
CTCACAAAACAAATTATGTCACGTGTTGAAATATGTCTCCTTTATACGAAAACAAAGCGGTGTGCTGTTCACTGTGAAGCGCAGTCTGTTTGACGCGGCACTTGTGTCCTCACTTCTGCACGGCTGTGAATCATGGATGGGCGCAGATGTTAAGCCGGTCATTGAACTTAATTACTGAGCCATGAGGGAGTTGTTAGGAGTGAGGAAAACAACCTCTAATATCGTCTGTTACGCTGAGGTGGGATACCCTTCCTTACCTGACCTTGTGAAATATAAACAACATAAATTTTTCCATAACATGTGGTTAGAGAGGCGTGAAGTGAACTGATGATCGGGCTTGCACTGGTAGGGTTATCAGCCCCATAGACCCTTTCATACACGAGTTTGAGCCAAGATAACAGAGGGGAATCGAGCACAAGGTACACTTCCACTCAGACGGACACTTTTGCATACGACAGCTGTTATACTAGTGTCGTGACGTGATATTGTTGGAGCGGCGTTAAGGACCTGTCACTGGGGCGCTGCATGAGACCTACAAGACTGAGATTATTGCGATATGGATCAACAGGTGACGTAAACACACGACAGTGGCCTGAGAAGGGAAAGACTTTAGGCGACATAACCCGGACCTCTGAGTACCTTTCTTCCAACACCAGTGTGTGTGTGTGTGAGAGAGAGAGAGAGAGAGAGAGAGAGAGAGAGAGAGAGAGAGAGAGAGAGAGAGAGAGAGAGAGAGAGAAGGCTGCCATATAAGTAACCATTGTTTGCTATCCATTTCAGACCCTATCACGCATCGTTTTTGGTAAATGTCTTGTAAACTAGCAGTATGAGGAAGGCAAGGAGGGAGGGAGAAGACGGGAGTGGAGAGAGAGAGAGGTGGCTGAGTGATACACGTCACGTCATCACTCCGTCACGCAATACCTTCCCTCACCCAATGTCTATTCACCTCCTGCCAGCTTCCCTTGAGAGCCAAGAGTAAACCCCTTAATGACCTTCTCTCGGCAATGCGCCGTGGTGTCATCAGTGAGGGAAGGGCTATGCCAGTGTCATATGCTGATCCAATAGCTTGCTTGGAAGATATTTGCCGGAAACGATACTTGGTAGGGTCTGAAATACATAGCAGGTATGGAATGGACAGAGATCTGTAGTTTGACATGTTGTATATATAAGTCTGTAAATATGAAGAAGCAAAAGCAAAAAAAAAAAAAGAAAGAAAAAAGAAAGAAAGAAAGAAAAAAAAAAGGCCATGGAAAAATCAAGAATGAAATGGTAATCATATCACAACAAAAGTTGCCATAGGATCCTCCGCCCCCACACCACCCGCCACATTTCGACTAAAGTTGCCAAAGGACTCTCCCCGACACCACCCGCCACCCACCCTCTCGGAGGAAAGGTGAACGGCCAGGAGGAAGCAGTAGTGCTTGTTTATATCGTATTCTCTCTCTCTCTCTCTCTCTCTCTCTCTCTCTCTCTCTCTCTCTCTCTCTCTCTCTCTCTCTTTTCCCGTTAGGCACTGCTACACTCCGGCTCGCACGCCTGTTAATGCCCATTGCTGAGCGAGGAGAGGAGGAAGTGTAAAACTATGAGTCTTTAGGAGACGAGTCTGACAGGGCGGTGACAGCTCTGAGAATGTGTGGCGTCTTGGATTTCTTCCTTAGTCCAGCAAGCTCTGCCTTGCCCTATCGTATGAGCCTAAACTGCATTCGTTCGTGTGTTTGTTTACAGCAGTGTACTGGCGCGCGCGCGCAAGCTCCAATCATGACGTTTTCATGATGTATGTGACTCCACGGTCTTTTTCCGCCAGTAGCTGATGACTACGTCACCTGTAGACGGGCGGGAAACACTGTAGGTAACAGGGAGGGCTTCAGTTTGAAGGTGGCTGCCACAGTAACCGCGTGAAATAAGTGTCAATACTTTTAATGGAATATTGCTGCACCATTACATTTGCTTGACGATTCAGCGACAGTGTGCCTTCCTGCGGCTCTTGACTACAATGTGTGCAATGTCTGGAGTGTGGCACGCGCTGTGAGTATACATTATTATCTGTTAAAGTTGTGTTGGTTACGTAAATGGCAGTTTAGGTTCGGTTACAATAGATGAGTGGCCTTAACGGGGGTCCAGGGTGGTGAAACACGCACACACACACACACACACACATCCAAAATTAATCCAGAAAATAGAGCATCTGGAATGTGACAGGCCTTGTAAGTACAGTATATATATATATATATATATATATATATATATATATATATATATATATATATATATATATATATATATATATATATATATATATATATATATATATCTGATAAGGTTAAGTAGGTTGTGTTGGTTATATTAATGTCCTGAGGGATTTTGGTACTCTAGCTTCATTTAGGTTAGATTAGTACTTAAACACACACACACACACTCACACACACACAGTACACACACATACGTACAGTACACACAGAGGCATTGAAGAGGAAGGAGAGAGGCTGAGCGGAGTGACACAAACAGGAGGAGGCAGTGAGGAGCAGGTGGAGTGGGGAGAAGAGAAGGGGAGGATAAGGTGATCTACATATCTTGGAGTAACGGTGCACACACACACACACACACACACACACACACACACACACACACACACAAACACACACACATACACACAGACAGACACAGAAAACCAAAATTAATCCGGAAAATAGATAAATAGCCTCCAAAATAACACCAAATAATAAGTGAGGAGTGGCGGCCATCTTCGTTTTCAGCTGAGGCCTCCTCCAGCCACCACGATGGTTTGCCAGAGTCTGGCCCGATTCCAATATTATTTTTATTTCCTTAACTTATATGTTTTGGGTTTTACGTTAGTTCTTATGGTTTCTAAAAATATCTAGTGATGTTTTAAGTGTTTTCCATATATGTGTTAAGGGAAATATGTTCATTATGAAGTTGATTCTCTGTAGATAAGTTGTTTTTTTCGGTTATTTATTTATTTATTTATATTTTTTTTAATATTACCGTACAATTTTTTTTTTTATTTCGATCGCTAGTTAAGATTCTATTGCTTTTAAAAATCGTTCATGGTTTTTAAAGTGTGTTGTAATCCTGTTGAAATTAAAATGTGGACTTTAGAGCGATTTATAGGCATGTTAAAAGTCGAAAAGTTGACATTTATTATTTTTTTATTATTTTTATTTGAGCTTCTAGCTAACTTTTGATTATTCGTAAAAATAGTTCAGATTTTTTTTTTTAAGTATTTTACATTTCTGATATATGGCCTTCAGAATGTTTTTTTTATCATGTTTGTTCGAGTTTTTTTTTTTTTTTTTAGTGAGTTCTTTTAAAATATCTTTATTATTACTGAGGCTTGAAATATTTGTATATTCCCGGTAATAGTTAAAGTGCATGTTCTTTCAGAATATATAAGCCATTCCAGCGTAGATTAATTTTTGTGAGGAATCAATTTCAAAGTGGAATCGAGTAACGTAAATATGCTGTGACATCAATTTACTTCATCCGGGGGCTACCAATACCCGGGACCCGAGACACCCTTCCCTTCGTCTCCCTCCGTTAATGTTTAGCGCGCCCGCGCGCGTGTTTGTGTGTGTGTGTGTGTGTGTGTGTCACTACTTCAAGACAAGTCAACCACTCCCCTTCACCTCCTCCCCAACCTGCTTTTCCCTGCCCCTTCCCTACCTTCTGCCTGGACCTCCCCCTCCCATCCTTATCTCTCCTTCTTTCCTTGCCCCTGCCTGTGCGTGTGTGTGTGTGTGTGTGTGTGTGTGTGTGTGTGTGTGTGTGTGTGTGTGTGTGTGTGTGTGTGTGTGTGTGTGTGTTGGGATATTGCAGTTTAACCGTACTCATAATCAAACTCAACCCTGCTACTACTACTACTACTACTACTACTACTACTACTACTACTACTACTACTACTACTACTACTACTACTGCTACTACTACTACTACTACTGCTACTACCACCTGTGTTTGCATTATAAACAGAGAATCAGCTGCATATGACCATTGTTTATCTGTCTATCTTATTGATTCACCTCTCGCCTCTGCCCTCAGCGCCTCCTTCGCTCCCCTGTCAGGTCCGGGGGATGCACCGTGTCCCTGCAGCTGCCCCTGACTGCCCAGCTGACGCTCCTTGATGTCTACAGGGCCGTGGTGAGGCAGATGAGGACTCAAGGTAAACTGTTTGTTGCCTTGCTTACGCCTTGATATGTTTTCATTACTATTTGAATTCTGATCTCTCTAAAATTTGTGAGCAAAGTTAGTACTGTTCAGTGCTTCAAAAACTCAATTCCTCCATCCATCAGCTCGACACAGCTTCCCAGACAACCATCCCCTGTTCTTAGGTGACACTCAACTGTCCCTCTCTTTCACACTGAACAACCTTGGTCTGTCTTTTACTTATAATCTAAAGGTCAAACTTCACATCTCATCTCTTACCAAAACACCTCCTGTAACGCCAGGCGTTCTGAGTTGTCTCCGCCGGTTTTGTTTGTTGTTTTTTTGTCGTTTGTAATTGTTTGCTTATTTTCTTGTTTTTTATTTGTTTGTTTCCTGGCACTGGCACTGCTAGACTCAAGGAAGAAGAAATGAAAAAGAAGAAACGAAGGAAGAGGAGGAGGAGGAGTGGAGGAGGAAGAAATTAAACCAATATCTCTTTGCTTACAATAAACACAAGATTATACCTCTTGCTCCTCCTCCTCCAAAGACGAGGTAAAGGTGGAGCTATTTAATACAGAGGAGGGACCCCTATTCTTCCAGGCCATAGAAAACGTACTTCGCGCTCTAAACCAGCACCTCTCACCTGGTCTCCATTTTCTGTTTGACGAGGAACTCGTATTGAAGCTAAGTTTGCGAGAGAGAGAGAGAGAGAGAGAGAGAGAGAGAGAGAGAGAGAGAGAGAGAGAGAGAGAGAGAGAGAGAGAGAGAGAGAGAGAGAGAGATATGACGTCCTTCACGCCCCCCCCCCCCAACTCCCCAACACACATCTGTCTTTTACCATGAGAACAGTGGTGACCTTAAATACTCCATTTGGAAAACTTGTAGCTCGCATAACACGCAATGACGTCCTGCACATGTCCGAGGTGCTGCGTAGTGTGAAAAATGCCATAATGCAATCTCATACATCGAGAAGCACTGTATGTAGAATTACTGAACCCGAACTTAAATGTGCATGATATATATGTGAAAAACCAAGCGATTAATGACCTCGACAGGATATTATTCAGTCGTCTCTCTCTCTCTCTCTCTCTCTCTCTCTCTCTCTCTCTCTCTCTCTCTCTCTCTCTCTCTCTCTCTCTCTCTCTCTCTCTCTCTCATAAAAGCCGTAACATGCATATCGTAACAAGCAGACTACAGCGTAATTATACGAAGTGTTAATCGGTGACTTGATGAGCCTGTTGGCAATGGGGAGGAAATTGGTATGACGAGATTCATATTATTTTATATTTAGATTTATATATTATTGTGATATATGTATGTACATACAGGAAAAGTTGTACAAGCACCTATCTGTGTAGTAATATTACTATTGCTCTAATTACAAACTTTTTAAAAATAATAAACCTGATGTCTGATAATAAGTCGACTTTTGGGGCAAGTGGTGCAAGTATATATATATATATATATATATATATATATATATATATATATATATATATATATATATATATATATATATATATATATATATATATATATTATGATGGGCAAGCAGATACAAACTTTCTAAACACTTCTGCACTCTCAAGCAAACTTTAATTATAAGCTTGGAAGCTTTAACATAATTTACATATCTCCTCCATTACGGAATACAGATTTTTTTTTTAATTCCCCAGCAGCGATAGGTTACTGCCTGGCGTGTTTCTCTTAAGTAAGAGTATGTGCACCTGAACCACTTTTGAAACAACGCTCCCTGCAGTGTGACCCCAGCCAGTCCTGTGGTGCCCTACAGCACATCTGTCACACGCGACCTCACCTCCAGCAGGTCCATCTCCTGCTGTGACACAGGAGATGCTGCAACTACAAGTGGACCACAGTCACCGTGCATTGATGAGGGCTCAGCCACCGTTATTTTAGATTATGGAGCCCATACGAGTATTTTGGTCGTATTTGCTTCCCTGCCCAAGAATAAAAAAACACGATTACTTTCTCCCGTAGATTTTCCTCGTATGCCAAATTTCACTCTTTTTAACGTTGCCCCCCAATACTCTACGTGTCACCACAGTTCCCCGAGCTTCTTGGAGCAGAGGTGGGAGGGTATATTTTTGATGAGAAAGAATTGGAACAGTATTTTTAAATAAATATCATTTAGTTTGAAACTTTTTTTCTAAGTATTCATTTACAAATACTGCTCCAGCTCTTTTTCATCCCAAATGTGACCACGCCCCTAGAACTGCTGAGTTATAACAAAGAAGAGTCTAGCCAGATTTAAAATGAGAAAGACACGGCCAGGGAAGCGATGAGACACACATCTTGCCGTTATGAGAAAATGCCTCGAGACGAAGACGAAGGGGAAAACTGCACCCCAGAAATCCCTAAGGAGGGTCCAGGCCAGGCAGGTGAGGTGACTCCGGGTGTCAATGTCACACCGGTGTGGCCGAGGCCCTCACCGTACTGAAACAACTGAAGTACAGTAAGAAGCGTGCAAAAAAAAAAAAAAAAAAAAAAAAAATTGACATTGATATTTTTCCTCCATGGTCTGTCTCATTAGCACGTAAAAAAATGGATATGATGATTGAAGATGAATAAAAATCAATAACATGTTTTTTACAATAAGTAAAAAAGTAAATCCCTTTGTTAATTGTGATGCTTTTATTTTTTTTCATTGTGTATATATTAGTAAAGGAAAGAAGACACTAAGAAAAAAATACTTCATCTACTCGCGCACGACACACACACACACACACACACACACACTTGTCACTTATCCTCACACTTATGGAGGCAATAGTCTGACAATGTAGGCAGCGTGAGTGGTGCAGGTAGAGCTTACTGTGATGGAACCAGGGTAACGTGTGGGTGCGGGGAAGGTCACTAATTGCCAAACAGTCACAATCACACATTTCACTGTATAATGAAAACCATGCGGATAACCTGCCTATATAGTAATGCAACATGATCACTTGTTCAAAAAGAAAATGGAGAGCCGGTCTGCTTTACTGATCGATGTTGTAATTGTTGACCTCTGAAATTCAACGTTCTGCTTTTCCCCGTACTTCCCAAACATCCACCGAAAAGTTCACCTATAACGTTCACTTGACATTCATGTTTTCCTTATCTCTTGCAAGGTTACTGATAAAAATTAACGTATCTCGGACATCCTCCGTCCACCGCGCCAGCGACAGGAGGTGGCGTCATGCTTACAAACTATGGACTCTCTCTCTCTCTCTCTCTCTCTCTCTCTCTCTCTCTCTCTCTCTCTCTCTCTCTCTCTCTCTCTCTCTCTCTCTCTCTCTTTCTGTCTATGTCTCTGTCTCTCTCTCTTCCTTCTCCTCCTCCTCCTCCTCCTCCTCCTCCTCCTCCTCCTCCTCCTCCTGGCCAGTCACAGTCTCGGCAATAGTCATATTGAGCTCTCCTTGCCTTCATCAAGTATATGTGCAATAAGGACGTGTCTCCATGAAGCTCCGAGGTGCATCCATTGGAGATAAGACACTGACAAAACAAATGCTACAAAGATGATAAGTGATTTAAATGAATATACAGTGCAGTGAACGAAGACAAATACGGCGGTTTGCTCGGTATCAATGGAGTCCGATGTAGCGTTGCAGCGCCATCGACTTTTACTCTGCCGTTCGCTAGTGTTCTCTGATATGACTAACCATGCTACGAACTGCAGGAACATGTGTATATATTAGTAAAGGAGAGGAGATACTAAGAAAAAAAATGCTTCGTCTACTCGCGCACGACACACACGCGGCGTTGATCTTTGAACTACTTCAAGACGGTAGGTCAAGAAAATGTTAGAAACAAAGAAGTATGACGAAGAACAGAGAAATAATAGATCCATTAAAGGCACTTCATGTAAAGTTGGTCAGTTCTGGGGAAGAGATGAGCAAAGTTCTGAACGAGTATTTTTTAACTGTTTTTATTCAAGAACACATGCAGGAAGTGGCGGATAGAAAACAGATTTTTAGAACAGAAGATAACGAGAAGCGGATGGATATTTCCATAACTAAGGAGATAGTGGAACAGAAGATAGAGAGGCTGAAAAATTCAAGTCACCAAGACCAGGCCAAATATATTCCAGGGTATTTTAAAAATACAAAGAGGTTATTAGAGAACCGCTAGTTACTGCTTTAAGGAAGATTCGGGAGAGGTACCGGTAATGTGAAGGCAAGTGAATGTAGTAGCCATCTCTAAGGAGATGAAACGTTAACGAGTAACTATAGACCTGTCAGTTTAACTTCAATTGTAAGCAAAATAATGGAGTCAGTAATCGCGAGGAACATTAAGGAGCATTTAGACAAGCATATCTTGATAAATCAGTCACATCATGGCTTCACGAAGGCGAGGTCTTGCTTTATGAACTTGAAGGTTAAGAGGGAACCTGACAGATGGAGACCAAATTCGATCGTGTAATTATTTCCTTTACTGACTTAAAATGGATCAGTGCTCACAAGGAATGCACTCGTACTTCTGAACAATGCATACCAAGTTTAAAGATGATCACAAAGCGGTGTCCTCACTGTCTTTTCTCCATCCCAGAGCTTAGAAATGTAAACAGTTCTAATACCAGACAGCAAAACCTTACACGGGCTGCTACAGCACGGAACTCACCCACACGCTGCCTTCACCCAACACACGCAGGGAAAAGTCTTCCGTCTCACGCAAATGTTCGAAAAAAATACTAAAAAATACTACTAATAATAATCCATGCGGGAAAAATCTTCAGTCACACCCATCCATCCACCCACACCCACACACACACACACACACACACACACACACACACACACACACACACACACACGCACACACACACACACACACACACACACACACACCTATTTGACATCGTCAGAAAGGGAGATCTGATAAAGACGACACAGTGCGTCGTAACTTTGTTTATGAATAATTCTCGAGGGAGTATTTCCGGCATGGGGGTGGCCGAAGATGGGAAGTGTGTGCATGGCTGGGGCGAGTAAGGGAAGGGTATCAAGACGGGAAGTATGGGAAATGTCATTATGAATCAGCAAACACCTTGGTCTTTCTTTATCCCATTGTTCCCCGTTACTGTTAGTGCATGTTTCTCATGGCAAGTCACATACACCTGGCAATGTGGTGCTCACGGGGGCGCCTGGCCATACGCATAAAGCAAGTCGTCGTGGTGCGAACATGAATTGTTAACATTCATCATTCTCCTTGTATACTCGTATGTTGCCGGCTTTACCGTCCCTCGCTTCCATCCCGCAAGCCTTCCCGGAACCACCCACGCCTCACATTGTGGGATTCTCAACACTGCAGCTGTGCATGACCTTCCATATTCGATCAATGCGAAATATAGACAAATTTCTCTAGAACTTGGATCAATAAGAACAGGAGTTACTCAAGCACCGCAATCTCAAACGTTTCGGCGTCATAACTCGTTTCTATGGAGGTAGTTACTATACCAAAAGTAAGGAGACTCGAGTTTGTATGCATTGAGCCTTGGATACGTGGTAGGAATAAGTCTTCTTGGTTACTACACGAATATTCATGACACGTGCCATAAAAAAAAAGGCGACGGGGTGGGGGGGGGGTGAGTTCGGTGCCGTAAATATAGAAGCGTAGGTTTTGGCGACGGGTGTTCGAGCCACGGATGTTTTGGCTTAAAATTATCTGATAGTCATATTAGCCTGCAGAGCCTTTGGACCTTTCTTGGATCACTGGAGGTACTTACACAGACAACACTGCTCTAGTGCAAGTTATGTAGTCTCAAAGGTATTTTCATAATTCTAATGATAGAGTAACAAGAATTCCCCACCATCCATGGAACAAATACCCGTGAAAACTTTATATATCATCTCTTTGGCCTTTGAAAACAGTTCTTATGAATTTTCAAAACGTTTCAAAGTTGTGTATGTCAGAGCCAGTGAGGCTGACAGGCGCTTCCCGCTGGGCAGGATGTAGAACGCTCCACCATCGTTCATCCCACTTGCTTGTGGCGACAGAAAGAATGTGAATGAGGTCACCCAAAGAGCAGAGTGGATTCCTTGAAGTTATTTATTTATTTTTTCTTCTTTTAATGCCTGTATGTTATGAACCGATAATGTGTCGCGATTCTTAGCAAACAGAAATTCCCGGGTGTGTTCATCCGTCTATTTATAACTATGACGTTCTTCCCCTTTAGGAACCCCCTCCGATGAGCAGCAGCGAGAAAGAAGTCACCAGTAAATCTTTATGAGGCACACATTCTCTTGATCACTGCACCTTGTCATCAGTAGTCTTATCACCAAGCTTTGTTTAACATTCTTGTCATAAATTTTCTCTCTACTTTCCTTTCTATCTCTTCCTACTCTTTCCCAGTAGATAAGCATTTTGTTCCATCTCACCAGGTTCGTCTTAGCTCGAATCTAGGAAAATTTTGGGCTTTCATGAGGACTTTTTCAAAGGCTACAGAGATCATTTATAGCTATCCCTTTGTGGTTCATCCAGTAACGGTACATAATTTTTGTTGATTTGTCACAAATATCACGAAAATACCCTTAAAGATCTCAGTAACTTGCAATGCAGCCTGGTATAATTAGTCGAGATGAAACACCGATGGAAACTTTTGAAAATACAGGTCACGTGTCTAACTTTTGTCTGGTGCGTGTGTATGTACGTATGCAGACTGATGAAATGTTAGGAATGAATAAATCGAAAACAATTAGATAAGAGGGAACCAAGTGTGTGTGTGTGTGTGTGTGTGTGTGTGTGTGTGTGTGTGTGTGTGTGTGGTGTGAAAGCAGACATGAAAAATATGAGACGGTCTCAACCAATGACTACCTGCACAATGTATGACCAGGCACACGCGGGGACTCTCCCGTCGTTACCCCACACACTGTTTTCCTTTTATACAAATTGTTCAATACTTTCGAACGTTTCTGATATAACTAACGCAAATTCACAATAGCCAAGATTCCTAATTGTCCGTGCTAGAAATGAAAAAAGTGCCAGCTGGCCAATGAAGCGAAACATGCTAACAGTTCAGGTTTAAGAACTGAGCTTTGGTGCTCATCAAATTTATATTCAAGCTTCGTTATTGATCTCGGGCGCTCCGCAGACGCCGCCACCTGCATGCTGAGGGCAGCCCTTCCTGTCAGAAAACTGTGACAGAATGATTGTTATTTGTTGCTCTCATTTATTAGCACGATGGGATTCTGAGGAGGCATAATCGTCTCCTCTCTTCAAAAAACAACGAATAAGTGTTGTAGTTTTACTGGCTGCAGGAACTGGATTGAAATGATATATATATATATATATATATATATATATATATATATATATATATATATATATATATATATATATATATATATATATATATATATATATATATATATAATGTGTGTGTGTGTGTGTGTGTATTGCTAACAAACTGAATAAGGAGTGAAATGGAAAGGTCAGAGAGTAGTTGGGCAATTACGGTGTTTTATGGTGTTGACGTTGGACGGACAACCCATCGTAGGCCTGATCATCACAGGCCACAACCAGGAGTCCACAGGTCTGCTGCTGCTGCTGCTGCACAGTGATGTTCTTGGACGCTCGTGCTTTGCGCAACACAACACATCTGGAAGCCCCGCCCACACCGCCAGCATTGTATATCTTGGCACTGCCGCTGGAAGGCTCACTCACTCCACGGCAGTCGACGAGCGAGGTCTCTCCCGACTTGTCTCCCTCAAGGCCACCACGCGACGTGCTCGACACCCATCTCGTGTTCCGGAAGCAGCAGCAGCACGCCCGCGCATCCGGGCCCCTTCTTGCTGTGTGTACTCCCTGATTTGACACGTGCTGAAACTTCGGAAAGATTCACTTGAAAAGTAACGAGGTTCAAGGCGGAGACTACAACATGATGAAGCTCCTCCTGGTAAGTGAACATTCCTCCTCAGCCACCGTGATTTGGAAGGCAGTGGTCGTTCGTGTGCTGTTGTGTAGGCGTGTTTTCATTCGATAACTGCTTGAGACGTAACGACACCTCATGAATGCAGACCTATTGTCGGGCGACACTGTTGTTCTTTTCAGTATTTGTCTGAGCGCTTCCCTCACCTCTCCATCCCGTTTGTTGTTATGAGTCATTGCTGACTGCCGTTGATTTGACAGTCATGACAGAGTCCTCATCCGCGGAAATCAGAAGCCAACACACACACACACACACACACACACACACTTCTGCAAAGAGCCTTGAGCCTATACACGTGAGAGCGGCACACACAAACATGTTCCACTTCCTTCCCGACATGAATCTTTGTTACTGCCGCCGCTCGAAACCTTGAAGGATTTCCCGTCATTTTCTTTCGCGGCCGACACAAAAGTTAATAAGTAAATAAATAAATAGTTAATGATGGTGACACCATTTACTCTTCACATGGCTTGCAGGCAATGATTAAAATGTTAACTGCATTTATTTTTCTGTCATAATAAGAGCTTGTATACTCTGTTATTTTAGTGGCGCGGCTTCAAAGCAGCACTAGCAGACGGACGCTAGACGATGCGTGCGTAGTGTTATTCTGTTCGTCAGGACAGTATTCGCAGCACGCACGACTGTAGCTGCATCAAGAGGTGTAGCATTTTAATGATGGTGATACTGCCAAATAGTTATTTGTTGTGGAGTACACGTTTCTGGGGATCATTGCCAGAAACGTGGAATTGGAAGTAGGGATCTTGAGGGTAGCAGTGTCCAGCCTCTTAGAGGTACGGAGACATCTAATTTGATACAAAAGTTGACTGGACCAAGATGGGAACAGATATGTAACCGAAACGACGTTGGTGGAAGTGTTTTAACTGAAAGATGGACTGAGGGAAGTTAAACATGCATGTCGGGTAGCACAAGACAAACCTTTCAGCTTTAACAGTAACTCGAGAAGACATGTTTAATAGATATCCTAGAAAACACATATGTAAGGGAATGCAGACAAGATAACCTCGGCGGTGGAGGTGAATGAAGCTGCACGTGGAACAGCTTTTCCTTGCTCGTTACTTGAAATGTGAATGTATGTAGGAATTCCAATTTTGTGACGAATGCCGTAAGAATGGACAGTATGTACGAGTGAGAAGAGGATCTAGACAACCGGAATGATAAAGCCTCGGAACATCTTTTCTTATGTGACCACAAGAATACTAATGGCACGTGGTTAGGGGAGGACTTACTAACACTTGGATACTTTATCTCCATTTTGAACTAGTGGATGCATGGCAGCTGTTTGCCTGTTCATGGAGTTTGTCGTCCAGATGTGTTGCTTAGATAATATAATGCTCTTAAAATATGTGTGTGTGTGTGTGTGTGTGTTTACGCGACTGTCAGCGTCTGTGAATTCCGTGGATACAAAGCAGCGGTAGTGAGGTCAAGGTCAAGCTTTATCTAAGTACAGTAAGTGTGAGACGAACACCTCAGAAAAGAGTGTTTGTATTTTTTCTCTTCTGATACTTATATTCCCATGAGTGTGCTTACCCGCTTGGTGAATATAGCGCTGTAGGACTTGTATTGTCATCACACAGGAACAATGAGAATTACGTTATTGAAAGACTTAACACACACACACACACACACACACACACACACACACACACACACACACACACACACACACACTGTTTTACAAAATATCTGTTATTGCCGGAACATACAAGGACTGGATACTGAGAGAACACAAGAAGAGTTGAAGAAAGACAGGTGTTTGAAGGAGGCATGACCACGGTAGTGTAGCTCAGACTTTGTGAGCTACAGCTAGGAAAATAACACACACACACACACACACACACACACACACCGGTAGGAATCAAAGAGACACCTCCAATCGACTCTTACCTCGTAGAGATCGTGTCTCGTGTACCGTTGTGGTGGATGCGCCCCCCACCCCCCCCGCCACCTGGCAGTCCCGGCGCCCATCTAGTAGGAAAAGTTTCCCACTCGCCGCGCTGTTTCTTGTCCCGTCCCCTTCCTCCCCCTCACCCTAAGCTTCTCGCTATTTTTTTCACTACATAATGTATTGAGGCAGGAAATGTAGTTCTGTATAGTGGCTATTGACAAAATAATTACATCTCCTGCTGTGAGAACTTTTGTTGCCATGCAACTAATGACTATTTATATATGTTTGTTGCTATTTGCCAATGTGTATACAAAAAAAATACTACTCCTGTATCCCCTTCCTCCTCCTCATCCTCCTCCTCCTCCTCCTCCTCCTCCTCCTCATCATCATCATCATCATCACCATCATTCTTCCTCCTCCTCCTCCTTCCGCTGTTGCTGCTCCAGTTCTGGCAGTGTAGGGTAGAGACCTTTTTGCTGTCCTTGAGTTCATCTCGTCCGGAACGGGAAGGAATAGGATAGCCAGTACAGTAATACATTAACATTAACATTAAAAATAACTGCAGCAGTAGTACCAGTAGTAGAAGTAGTAGTAGCAGTTGTAGTAGTAGTAGTAATAGTAGTAGTAGTAGTAGTAGTATAGTAGTAGTAGTAGTAGTAGTAATAATAATAATGGGAGTAGTATCAGTAGTAGTAATAGGAGTAGTTGTAGTAACAATAGTAGTAGTAGTAGGAGTAGTAGTAGTAGTAGTAGTAGTAGTAGTAGTAGTAGTAGTAGTAGTAGTAGGAGTAATAGTAGTAGTAGGAGTAATAGTAGTAGTAGTAGTAGTAGTAGTAGTAGTAGTAGTAGTAGTAGTAGTAGTAGGAGTAATAGTAGTAGTAGTAGTAGTAGGAGTAGTAGTAGTAGTAGTAGTAGTAGTAGTAGTAGTAGTAGTAGTACATGTAGTAGTAATAGGAACAATATTAATCTTGTACACGGAAGTGTTTGGTCTAGTTGAGTAATGTGCCAGATAATGAAGGGATGAACCCCAGCACAGCGTTAGGTGTGTGCAGACGTGCGCAACGTGATGTGTTACCTGGCGGGGTGCTTTTCCCCGTCAGGAGGACTAGCGTGTTGTTTCTTGGGGTCTGTTGACTTCCAAGTACAGCTTTTGTGGTTCATGGCCATTCCCTCCACCACTGAAGATAATTCGATAGTAACATTGAGGATGGTGCGCAACATACGATAGTAATTACGTGGTTGGTTAGGGTCATGTGAGGTTATCTAGCTTCTGTACTGAAGGTTATATTTCCCTTCACAACTTGGCAATTGGAACTGGTTTTTAGTTTGGCTCAGGGGTTGGTACTTAATGTGCACACCTCCCCAGCCACTCTGTGGTGTCCAGTAAAGCCCTTTCGTCAATTGCAGGGGAACAGCTGCTCATCAACTAAGAGGTTTCTTGCGTGCTTCACTCAGTGATGTCACTGTATACTTTTAGCTCCACACAGTGACCAGTTAATAACGTTTCCGTTAAATCTAATTTTTTTGAGATTAAAGAACTGAGGATAATAATGTGAGAATGGGCAGAATTAAACGAAATGCAGGAGGAGGTGACCAAAGGAAACCACAACCCTGCTCGTGCCGGTTCCTGCCTCTCAGGTGCGGCCTTGAGGCAGGAGCATTTCGTCACGCAGGGTGCGTCCCTACAGCCACGCTGTCACCATAAGTGTCCCGCTCTGAATAGGAGAGATGAACTGACCGAGCAGCAGCAGCGAAGCCTGGCATGTTTTCAGGCCTGGACTAATTCCATGTCCCGAGCTGACGGAGCAACGCTCGACATTGCTGCTGCAGAACAGTGGTGAGGCTCGCGCAGCATTAATGGTTACTTCTGATCAGCTCAATCCAGAGCCGTCTTCCCGGTCCTTGAATGTAAGAGGAGAGACCCACCCAGAACCCAAAGAGGATGAAAAACGAGCACTGAACACTCATCGATATTTTTTAAGACGACGATAAGTCCGATGAAATTTAACAAGCAATAAATACTATTGCAAAAAATATATTCAAGGGTTTGATAATATTTCACTAAAATTAAAGAAAATCAGAGAACATATAGGAAAACTGCCCAACGGAAAATAAAGTTTAGTTATGATCACAGCCTTCAGGTGTCTGCCTCACCCACCCACCCACCTGCCTGCCTGCCTGCCTTCTTCCATCACCGCGGCCGCCAACTCACCTCCCCCTGACCGCTGTTGTTACATGTGGAGCGACTGCAAAAACTTGTCCTGTGTGTGTGTGTGTGTGTGTGTGTGTGTGTGTGTGTGTGTGTGTGTGTGTGTGTGTGTGTGTGTGTGTGTGGAGCTCTTCATGCGATCAAGCACACTTCCTTACTCCTGAGGTGTGTGTGGTAATGCTGCACGGTGATTTATTTGTGTGCAAAGCTGTTCGTATTTTGAGTATTCGTGTTGTCTGATTGCCTGTATCTATATGTGTCTATCTATTACACACACACACACACACACACAGAGAGAGAGAGAGAGAGAGAGAGAGAGAGAGAGAGAGAGAGAGAGAGAGAGAGAGAGAGAGAGAGAGAGAATTATAACCTGCTTATATCAAGTTTATCTGAATTGAATTTCCTTTGATCAGCAGGTGTCGCCAGGTGTACTCTCTCTCTCTCTCTCTCTCTCTCTCTCTCTCTCTCTCTCTCTCTCTCTCTCTCTCTCTCTCTCTCTCTCTCTCTTTCTGGGCTGCCATTGTAATCACCTGTATGTATGTTTGTTCTTCTTTTCTGTTCCTTTGTGTCGCCCCCTCTACACTGCCTTGCCGCCATTGTCACCCTCGGCCTTTCATTGCCTTCCGCACTTTTTTTTTTTCTGTTTTTTTCTTGCTCATCGTCACTGATCTACGATCAGCCGTCTTTAGAGTAAATTGCATCTTTATCTTCTTTATCTTCGTTTTCCATTGGTCACTAAGAAGAAGCAGCAGAAGAAGAAGAAAGCCAAAACCATGCTCTCTCTCTCTCTCTCTCTCTCTCTCTCTCTCTCTCTCTCTCTCTCTCTCTCTCTCTCTCTCTCTCTCTCGCCTTCACCCTCTTCTGGCGCCGTAAGATCCATTCAGTCAACGAACCAAAGAATAAATCAGTTAGTCGTTTCTTCCACTCAGAGAGAGAGAGAGAGAGAGAGAGAGAGAGAGAGAGAGAGAGAGAGTGGGGGAGGAAGTGAGGTGTAAAAGGCATCGTTACAGATGTTACACAAGTTCCGTACCTTAGCCCTGCCGTTCTCCTCCTCAAGGCCAACTCGCTACCAACTGGAAACTAAGCCGATTATACGATCACTTAAACCCAAGGAGGAGGAGGAAGAAGAAGAGGAGGGGGAAAGAGGAGGAGAAGGAATAGTAAGGAAGAGAGGGAAGAAGGAGGAGGAGGAATGGTAAGGAAGAGTGGGGAAGGAGGAAGCAAAGGAGTTACGAGGGGTAGGAAGGAAGAAGAGTGATGAAAAAAAAAAAAAATCGTGTTAAGAAATTCTAGCCCCCTTATTTTTATTACAAATCCTTCAGTGTCCCGGTTTTTGTATGTAGGACGCGGAGTGGAGCAGTCAGACCCGGCAGCAAACCGTCACGTGTGGGCGAGACGCATGTTTGAAGGAGGCTCCGAGGGGCGACGCATTATGTAGTGTAGGGAGGCTCGGGACGCGCACATCTCCTCCGCTTCCCTCTCAGACCCCGCGTGGTGGCAGCTGGATGGGTAGATGATTAGAAGGGTTGTAATGTGGCGATTCTAGCGTTGTTTTAATGAAATTAGTCTTATTTATCTTTTTATTGGTACGAGTCATGTTTATTTATTTATTTATTTTTATTTTTTTATCAAGTCTGCGTCCCCGTTGACTTAAATTGTAATCATGCACGTCAAGGTTTTATATTGTCTATTTTTACAGGCTCCTTTTGTTGTTGTTGTTGTTGTTGTTGTTGTTGTTGTTGTTGTTGTTGTTGTTGTTGTTGTTGTTATTATTATTGTTATTATTACTATTATTATTGTTATTATTATTATTATTATTATTATTATTATTATTATTATTATTATCATCGTCATCACTGTCATCGTCATCATCATCGTTGTTGTTGTTGTTGTTGTTGTTGTTGTTGTTGTTAGTGGTGGTGGTGGTGGTGGAAGGGATGTCATCATTCGCAGCTACAAAGATACGTGTTCATTATGTAAAACGTATTATTGTATATAAGAGAGAATCGGTGCAGAATTAATAAATCCATAGTTTATTGAAATTTTACACCACCACCATCACTACCACCACCACCACCACAACCAACGGCAACAGCAGCAACAACAAAAATGATAATAAAATACCAAGAACCAAAAAGACAAACCTCCACGCCCACTTGTGCAAAAAGACACACACCTCGACTAGCACTACCATAATTATCAGTCATATTATTTTTGACATGAGTTTGGCGTTTAAATATTTAATCAATCCACATTAAGATTTTTTTTTTTTTTATCTCCGTACTACTTTTTCTACACGGCGCAACGAAACCATGGATTGAATGGATTACGTGAGCTTAGACCAGGAAAGGTTTAGTAAGTCAAGAGAGAGAAAAAGAAAATATCCTTGTCTCTCTTATTACATACGAAGGAGGAAGAGTATAGGAAATATGAGAAGGAAAAATAAGAAGAAAATAAGAAAAAAAGAAGATAAGGAAAAGTAAGAGGGAAGGAGAGACGAGAAGGAGGAAGAGAAGAAGGATAAGGAGGAGTAAGAGAAAAGGATAGACGATTAGGAGGAGGAGGAGGAGGAAGAGGAAGAAAAGATAAAGGGGAAAAAAAGAAAAAGAAGGATGAGATGATAATAGAGATCAAAACAGCCACTCGAGTAAAGAAAATAAAAAAATAAAATAAAAATAAAACCGGCGCACGAACAGAAATTGGGGGATGATGAGTACGGAGAGAAAAAAAAAATGGGAAAAAAAAAGTTTATGGCCTGGATATATATTTTTCATCTATTTGTTTTTTTGTTTACAGTTTTTCCTGTAAAATGTTTGCAGGCATGCAGAGTTTTCCTAGATTATTCACTGAGTGATGTTTTCGTTTTTTTTTTTTTATTTATTTGATTCTTACTATTTATGATGAGGAGGAGCAGGAGGAGGAGGAGAAGGATGTGTTGGTCTGTTATTGGTGTTGTGATATGTGTGTGTGTGTGTGTGTGTGTGTGTGTGTGTGTGTGTGTACTGAGGCATTGGTGTGGCTGTGTTCCAGTGATGTGTAGGGCATGCAACTGGGGCGAATCTTTGCCCTCCGCGGCCCCTAGTGTCTTGAAACGCCTCAGAACTCATCAGGGATATTTTCAAAGGCAACAGAAACCTTTAGTCGGAATCTCCAGTGTGTGCTTCTTTTCAGGAATAACTAGAATCCTGTGTGAACGCCCTTGACATACCGGAGCCTTCCATCGGAGCGTGATAGCATGTAGTTTCTGTAGGTAGTCAGGTAGGTGGGTGGGTGGGTAAATGTTTTAGATGCGGATCCTGGACCACCAAAGCGTCACGAGGTGTGCTGTGTCTCGTATGAGGAGGCAGTAATACATCGTCACTGTGATGTGGTGGTGTTTTTTTTTTTTTTTTTTTTTTTTGTAGCCATTATTGATATCATCTTCCTACTCTTATTATTATTATTATTATTATTATTATTATTATTATTATTATTATTATTATTATTCATCCTTGTTTTTGTTTTCGTTGTTGCTGCTTCTGCTATTGTTATCCTTCTTCATATAATTATTGTTGTTGTTGTTGTTTATTGCTGTTTTGTATTCCTTCCTCTGTTTCGTTTTCCTTCCCCCCTCTTCTTCCTCTTCTTCCCCTTCTCTTCTTGTTCCCTCGTATCACCACTCACCGATCTATTGTTGCTGTTTTGTATTCCTTCCTCTTTTTCCTTTTCCTTTTCGTCCTCCTCCTTCTCCTCCTCTCATTCCTTTTCTTCCCCTCCTCCTCTTCCTCTTGCTCCCTCGTATCACCCCTAATTGATCTACCTGAGAGAGAACACGTAGCCACGACTGTTGTGCTGATCCGGGAAACTTCTGAAACACTTTGGACTCTCATAAGTATTGTAATATATTCAAAGACCAAACAGATGACTTGTTGGGTTCTTTTTCTTTTCTTTTTCTTTTTTTTCCGTTTTCGTTGATGCAGAAACGTTGCCAGACGCCCACCAGAATTATAAAAAGGCTCCTTGAAAACCTGAAACGACTGTCGGTAGAAATTGTTACCGTGCAGTCGAGATAAGACGTCTGAATGTTTGAGGATACATAGTCACAGGTTCTTTTGTCTGGTCCTAGAATTATCAACGCAGAGAGAGAGAGAGAGAGAGAGAGAGAGAGAGAGAGAGAGAGAGAGAGAGAGAGAGAGAGAGAGAGAGAGAGAGAGAGAGAGAGATGGGAGGGATGTTATGTTTATATAATTGTGTACTCAGTGACCCACAAACTTAAAGGAAGAAACAAATGAAGAAGGCTGCACGAATTTTCCTCGAACTCCACTCCCTTACTTCCCCTCCCAGCTGATCTTACACCATATGACACACACACGCACACATACACACACACACACGGAGAGCTGAAAAACTATAATATTTACTCTCTCACACATGCCATAGCCTCTCTACATATACGTCACAACATTCCAGCTGGTAACGCTATACAACGACTCCTCTATGGTATTTGGATAAGTGGGTAGATATGTAGTAAGGTATGTGGATTAAGTAGGAGGGCAGGTTAGGTAAGTAATCACATCGGGTAGGGTAGTAGCTAAGTAGGTAATAGGTTAGGTATGTTTTTTTTTTTTTTTTATGTAAGAAGGACACTGGCCAAGGGCAACAAAAATCCAATAAAAAAAAAAAATCCCCACTGAATTGCCAGTCCCATGAAATGCAAGTCCCATGTAGGCTGGTAGGTAGGTAGTTGGTCAGGTTAGGTGTAGTTAGGCAGGTAGGAAGGTGGTAGACAGGAATGACTGAACTGCAGTAACTTTTCATTTTCTGTCCCTTCGCTTTTTTTTTTTTTTTTAATCACCTTTTAAAAATTTCCTAAAGTCGCTTAATCAAGTAAATCTTTTTCTATTGAGCGCACAGCCCCCAGAAAATAATTGCTCCTACAAGTTTCTGAGTGTGTGTCAAGTTTAGAACAGACAACATATCTCAAGTAATGAATTATTTAGTAACACTTTCTTTTTATTAGTCCTTCAGTTTCACCCTGCACCAAATCACCCTACGCCCTTTGCCTTTTATCGCTGATCTCATTGATAAATATGACGAAAAAGCAGCAAAAGTAACTGACAAAAAAAGTCCATTGTAACATTACAAAGGAGCTTCCTTCTGCCTCGACAATAATAGTCACGTGTACCACATTTGGACACACCTGGCGGGCTTCTATAGGCACAACGCAGGTGATGCCTCTCGGAACACCCTCCCATCACCCGCTGCACTTCCATAGTTTGGGGAAAGTCCCGCGGGAAACAGGGCGAAGCGTTACGTGTTCGGTGACTAGAAGTTTTTGTTTATTATCCCGCGGGTCTGAGATACAGCCTGCACATCATCCCGACCCCGCCTTTCTCCCCCTGCCTTGTGTCTTCAGTGCTTAGAGCTCTCGTTTAATTACCCTCAAAGACCACATTGATGATTAGTTGTGTTTGTTATGGATGTTTTTTTTCCCATTAATGATGCAGAATTCTTGTTGAAATATCACTAGAATCATGAAAACTTCTTTGAAAAGCCCCGATGATTTCCACCACAGCCTGTTAGAAATAAAAGATGAGGCACCAAAACGTGTAAGAATATTGTTCAGTCTTCTCTTCCTTCAGTGTCGGATTTGTGATCCTATAATCTCGCGGCATTTGGTCCTGTTCATTCAGTTACTCGCCTACTTTCGTCCCTGCCTTTCTAGACTCACCTGTCTGTGACTTTTCGTTGAAGTACTGAAAAATATAACGCGTGTCTTGCTGTGATGTGGTCAGTAATCTGCCTGTGTTTCTGTTGTCCTCTTATGTTTGTTTTTTCTGTGTATCTAGCTGTGTATGTCTGCCATTTTGTTATCTTTCTATCGACCCATCTGTCTATCATTACCTCTGCTCCTCCATCCACGTGTCTCTAAGGAGTGCCTTGCATGTGGGACGCTTGCATAACCAACGCACCCTTGGGCACCGCTGCTCGCCACCCCCGCCTCCTCCGCTCCCTCGGCTTACCCTTTTGTTCTCGACTTTCATTGTGTAAATATTGCGCATTACTCAGCGTCTCAGACAGAGAGGAAACTAAATTTGGTGTCAAATACATTTTTTTTTTTTTTTTTTGCGGTAAAGGGACAGTGTTAATTTGTTCATTGGCGAATTGTTATTGTTTTTGTTGTTACTTTCTACTACTACTACTACTACTACTACTATTACTACTACTACTGCTACTACTACTAATGCTACTACTACTACTACTACTACTACTACTACTACTACTACTACTACTACTACTACTACTACTACTACTACTACTACATATTACTACTGCTACAATAATGATGATGGTTATGATGATAATAATAATAATAATAATAATAATAATAATAATAATAATAATAATAATTTTATCAATCATCCTAACAAAGCAACAACAACGAAAACAACAACCGCTACTACTATTACTACCACCACCACTACTATAACCATTACTACTACTAATACTAATACTAATAATGTTACTACTACTACTACTACTACTACTACTACTACTATTACTACTACCACCGCCAGTATTACTTTTACTACCAGCATTACCTATTACTACCACTACAGCCAGTATTATTATTACTACTACTGCTGCCAGTATTATTACTACCACTACTACCAGTATTATTACGACTATCAACACAACTACTACTTACGCAGCTGGTGTTGCTACTTCACACATTCTCTTCCTAGTATAACTGCCTGTCCTTGAGTTTTTACCTGTGAAGTATATCTGGTTCACTACATCCGGGACTTTTATCCAGATGATTCTGGTACGAGTAACCATATCCAAAAATGCAATACAGCCCTCGGCAGTATCATTTGAATATTTACATATGTAAGTATGTATGTATGTGTGTATGTATGTACGTATGTATGTATGCATAACAAAGAATTCGGAAAATAGGAAGTGCTTTGAACTTTTGTGTGTTCAAGTAAATATAAACGAATATATAAAGAAATAAATACGCACTGCATACACAAGTTAGAGGTAGTGAAGCTGAAAACGGCTTAACAAAATAAACAATGAACGTAATACATAATGCAATATCTAAATTAATACAAATATAGTAAGAGGATATAAATACGTTAATAGGAATAATGAAAATTGAAACTATTAAAGTATTAAATTAAAACGCAAGATAGTAAAAGTGTTATATTCTTGTTTTCAGAATTCAAATAAACGTTAAACCATATACAGTTCGATTGCGCAGTGTAACAGATGAACACAGGTGTAGTAATTCTGACAACGCGATAAAAAAAAAAAAAAAGACGAAAATCCGGTGATAATGTTGAAATTAATGTGAATTATCAGCGTGAACATTACGGCGCCCTATTGCTTCACGCTGTTTTGGCCTCGACCCGCTGTGTTGTTGTTGTTGTTGCTGTTGTTGTTGTTGTTGTTGTACTTTTTTTTTTGTTGTTGTTGTACTACTACTTCTTTTTCTTTCTTTTTTCCCTTCTTTTTCATTCTTCTTTTTCTTTCTTTCTTCTCTTTTCTTATTTTCATTATTTTTCTTTTCTTCTTTTTCTTTATCTTTTTTTTCTTATTCTCCTTCTTTTCCTTTTCTTCTTCTTCTTCTTCTTCTTCTTCTTCTTCTTCTTCTTCTTCTTCTTCTTCTTCTTCTTCTTCTTGTAATGTGTAACTGTATGTATGTGTACTGGGTGTGGCGGAGGTGGGAGTGAGAAAGAGACGGTGATTTTTATTTATTTTTGTATTACTTGTTTGCTTGCTTCTTTAAGTGTCTATTTGTGCATTCCTACAACAACAACAACAACAACAACAACAACAACAACAACAACAACAACAACAACAACAACAACAACAACAACAACAACAACAACAACAACAACAACAACAACAACAACTACTACTACTACTACTACTACTACTACTATTATTACCAGTGCACCTGTAATGATATTTTTTCTTTTGTTTCTCATCATCATAAACAACTCGTCTTTATTTCTCTCTCTCTCTCTCTCTCTCTCTCTCTCTCTCTCTCTCTCTCTCTCTCTCTCTCTCTCTCTCTCTCTCTCTCTCTCTCTGTCTGTCTGTATCCCCTGTCAAGAAGGTATCACACATGTCACTCTTTTTCACCTCTGGCCTTACAAAATAACCTTTCGCCTCTTCTCCACGTCTTTCTCCCGTCCACTATCTATGGTCACTTGTCATCACCTGTCACCTGTCACCATGTCACCCTCTCCCTGTATCTGGTGCCCTTCCCGTGGCCCTTTCCGGAATGTCATCACACTACACACCCTTCCCTTGTCCTGCTATCACTTCCTCTCCACTATATATAGAACCACATTCTGAAACACTTCTGCGCCGCGCTTCCACTATTTTCAAAAGGCTCTGCTTGAAGTGACACGGGTTTTCAAGGGTGCTTTTGTGGTTCTAGCGATAGATTAGCGAGGTTTCTACATTATTAACAGGAGAAACACTCTTGAGAATCCGGCTAATCATCTCTGTGGCCTTTGAAAAATAGTCATGGTGAGAGAACGAACCGTTTCTGAATACTGGTCCATCAACTTTCATGACAAGCCTGACGCCACAAGGGACAGGAGGAGGAGGAGAAGGAGGAGCAGGAGAGAGGGCAAGTCATTGTGCTCCTGTGTCGTCTGTCATAGAGAGGTGGAGGAAAAAAGGATGTGAGGGAGGAGGAGATAGAGAGATGGAGGAAAAGAGGGCGTGAGGGAGGAGGAAGGTATACACGTGCCTCTTCCGTCTCCAGGACAGAGGAAGAGAACCAGGATATAGGCATCCGTTTTAGAGAGGAGGAGGAGGAGAAGGAGGAAGAAGAGGAGGAGGAGTGCCACTACGGAAACGATGTGTTTTCGCCTGTGGAAGAAAGAATGTGGAGGAGGAGAAGGATGAGGAAGAGGAGGAGATGGAGGAGATGGAGGGGATAGAGGAGGTGAAAGAGGAGACTTAAAGAGTTATATTTCTTTAATAATAAACTCATTGTTTCATTGGTATAAGTTTCTTTACAAATTTTCGTTTAAAATATGTTGCCTCTGTTTTATGTATGTGCATACGAATATTTATTTATTTTGTTCGTATTGCGTATTTTTATAGTTTGATACTTGACTATATAGTTAGGAAGTTAGCTACACTATCAGTTTGTTCGTGGAGGATGTGCTAAGACTACACACACACACACACACACACACACACACACACACACACACACACACACACACACACACACACACACTATAGTAGTAATAATATATTAATCGTAATTTGCAAGGCGATTATTTTTTATTGTTTTTATTTTTTTATGATTTTTTTTATTTATTTTATTTGTTTATTTGTTTATTTATTTATTTACTTAATTACGGACTTTTTTTGTGCGTTTATGGAATGGTCTTTTAAAATGATGAAAAGGAGAATCTTGATACCGGTGTTGTGGTCAAGCTTGAAGGCTGGCAGTGTAGTGGCGAGGCGGACGTGCTGAGGCAGGACGGGACTCGCTCACACTCCATCCCCTCCACTCTACGCACGCTGCCGGGAGCCGCCTCTTCCTTCACTAATGTACGAAAAAAATGCAAAATTAAATCCATATTAGGAAAAAAAAAAGTTTACACACACCAGAGAGAGAGAGAGAGAGAGAGCGGTATCACACCTGGCTAACCGCGGGCTTTCCTGTCCGTTACCTGTCCTTTCCTCGCTTCCTCTCCTTATCCTTCCCTCCCTCCCTCCCTCTCCTTATCCCTCCCTCCCTCTCTCCTTATCCTCCCTCCGTCCCTCACTTCCCTTCCGCCGTACGAACACTGGCTCACGAGGGACGCCCGTCTCCTGAAATAGTTTTTACTGATAAACTTTGATAAGGCGGGAAATCTGAATTTTTTTCTTTAATGTTGAATGATGTGCCTTGAATGTTGGCGTATCCACAAATTGGAACCATAATGGAGGCTAGAGAAGCTATTGGAGTTTTCTTTGCAGCTGGAAAATATGCTTAATATATTCGATGATGTTAAGACGCGAAAGAGGCGGAAAGAAGTTAAAAGATTTATGGAATGCACGGAATGAACTGAAGGCACGCACGAATGGGTAGGCTGGTAGGGGTCCCTACTACTAAAAAAAAAAAAAAAAGTAGTTTTTTTATTGTATCTGAGAGGCTTATATAGTAATTTGCTTTTGAAGACTTAGATTACTAGTCCTTGCCCGTGGTGGCGCAAGCAGAGGTCATATGCCGTCCCTGAGGAGCTCCTCAGTGCCATTGCAGGTGTATGTAGGCTTCATAGGAAACATACTGATATTCCTCGGCGAAAGGAAGATGCTTCAAAATTAACAGCTACTAAAAGGACTCGTAACTCAGGTCATCGACATCACCACGTGCAAGCGCTGGCCACTCCAAGGGATGACCGTGATTCCGCTTGCTTTACGGTGACAGGAATTCGTTCAAAGGATGCAAATAGACGATTATTTTAACGTTCCCTAGTCTCTGTTATCAGGGAAGTCTAGAGAAGATCACTTAGAAAAGGTTATTAGTGGTATGCTAACTACCCGTTACAGAGCTGAATGACGTGCATTAAAAGGTATTCGTTACTTCCTGATTAGTTGTATTCTGGAAAACACGTACGTCAATATCTTGCTTGCATTGAAGAAGGAAGGAAAGTGGAAAGTTGCTAACTAGCAAGGACGAAGACTCGTGATAGTAAGAGAAGGAAACAAGAAGCAAAAGAGAGAGAGAGAAAATAGCAGTAATATTTAACTAAACGGAAAGGGAAGATGCCACGGTAACTAACGTCTTGAGAGGCGTGAAGAAAAGATAAATTGCTTGTATGGTGAGAGCTAATGGTGAAAAGTATGAGTGAATGAAGTAAATAATAAGAAAATGTGAAAAGAAAACGGTACTCTACTTTTTCTGCGTCACCTTGCCCCTGTGACAGGCAGTGGGCGGCGGGCAACCCAGCACATGGCAATGAGGATGTGAATACCTGCTGAGCTTTCTTATGCCCGTCAGAGATATCCCTCCCGCCACGTTACAGCATGGCAAATAGTCTCTCTCTCTCTCTCTTTCTCTCTCTCTCTCACGTTTTCTTGGTAAATAAAGAGGTATATATATATATATATATATATATATATATATATATATATATATATATATATATATATATATATATATATATATATATATATATATATATATATATATATAATTTTTTTTTATGGTATGAGTGAAGGAATGATTGAACAAAATAAAATAGCACACACACACACACACACACACACACACACACACACACACACACACACATCAGGGAGTAAGTATCACATAAGGGCCAGACTCCAGCAGACAGTCAACATGTCAACACAAACACAGTTCAGCACAACTCTTTACCACATTAGAAATACAAATGCAAACTTCAGCATGTCATTGGTGTCGGCGCGTGTCACAGCCTTCATCGCAGCATTCCCCTGCTGTGTGCCGGACTCCCTCTTTCTCTTGGTGACTCAATGCTTGTGAAGGTTACGTGAGGACTAGGTGCTGGAGAGATGAGCGTCCGCCAGCTCTAGGCCACACCTTGTTGGTATACAGTAGTGACCGATTCAACACCAACCTGACTTCCTTCCACTACAATTCGTTTCTCTCCCCAAACATTGCCTCTATCCGGCGTCTTGGTGCCCCTTCACGTCCTGTTGTTCGTCATTTCGCCAGCCCAACAGCGACCCAAAATTATCTTATTCGAGTCCACCGTCAAGATCTCTCGCAAAAAAAAAAAAAAAAAAAAAATCTCCGTGGCAGTTGCGGAAAAAGAGGAGTTAAATAGTTTAAAACAGCAGGTGTAGGGGGCTGGGCGCTCGCCAATAGTTGGCCAGACATACAAGTTAAGATAGTTTTCTTCATCAAGGAGACAATCATCAAGAATACAGCTTTGACGTAAAGGTAATTTAATTTATTCGTATAAATCATTATTTCAGTAGTTAACATTTCTGCGTGACCAAAGGGAACTTTCTTTAGTAAGGGTTCATCAAACAAATCAGAGTTACAGGAACTCTCTCTGAAGGAAGGGCAGCTTGTCGAAGGAAACAGTCCCTGTGTTATGTGCCATTTCAGTGCAGTGGGAGTCTTACCTGCAAGGTCAACAC
>NC_087157.1:34563115-34603115 GCF_035594125.1 Scylla paramamosain | reverse complement strand
AGACAGTTTCATATTGGTTCAAATCGATAGAAGCGTAGAGAAAAGAGAGTTGGAGTGTGTCGGATCACTGAAGCGCGCAATGCTACTTGGCAAACTAGTCAACAGTAAAAGTGCATCATGTTCTCGGTGTATGCGGAGTGAGGCTCTGCAGAATCCTCGCGTAGTGGGAGTGCGCATAGCGTAAATATGTCGACATGATTTGTAAGGGTTTGCGTTCCACGACTTAGTTTTGACCACCACCCCAATGTTAATCTCGGCCCTTTTTCTGTATGAAAGTGCACTAAAGCAACACTAGAACGCATTACTAATGCTGTTTTACATTAGTATAATATGGAAAAATCAGGATATGTACAAAGAACTGAAAATGACACTCCCCTAAGAGACCCTGAATCTTCAACACGAACGTTTCGTATCTTCAACACGAACAAGTTGTTCACCAACCCATGTCATAAGCACCCGCTGTCCCCCGAGCCCCCGCCACCCTCTTGAGGGAATTTTTTGTCGCATAGTGAGAATACTTGGCTCATTTAGGGTTGTCGCATTCACGTCAGTCCGCATAACTAGTCTGCACACAACGAGAACTAGTAGTGCACGATTCCTAAGAGTAGCCGGACGCCACCATTCATAAAGATGTAAATAAACGAAGTAGAACAAGGAACAACATTTCTCAGGCATCGACTTCCTGAACGAAAAGTTACGACATAGTGCTCAAAGGAATGAGAAAATATGATCTCGAATAAAAAATGTAGAGTCCCATAATTCATAGGAGGAACTTCACGAATAACATAAAAGGACAACTTGTCGACCTCACATTCCGAAGAAGACGCAAAAGGAAGTCCATCACTTGCATTCTCACCATGAAATTATTTGCTCTCACGCCCTAACGACCATCGACACATACACACACACACAGTCTCCACTATGAATTTGTTCGTCACACATACAATATACGTACACTTCACGCAGACAGAGAGGAATTGATTCTCAAATATAGAGTGGAAGATGAATTAAATAGATTCAATAATCAGGTTATAAGTGCCAAATCATTAGGAAACTTTAAAGAAGATAAGACAAATTTATAGACGAGAAGGCAGGGGGAAATAGGCAGGCTTGTTTCATGCATGGTCTGCCACGTGTAGACCTGATGATTTCCTGCAGCTTCCCTTGTTTTCTTCTGTCAATAATTATGTTGCGTTACCCTCAGGTGGATAAGAATTAGTGGTACCCGCTAGGATAATACCAGCCATCAAGCAAGTACTCCAACGGGTTCACCTGAGCACGTTTTTCTTGTAAATTGTTTCCATGGAAACATGCAACCATGATAATTTTCTGCTCCTGAACAATCGTTCTTCCCTAAAATCTGACTCTCTACGCTCACACCCATCATTCTCCGAATGGTACAAAAATAAGTGTTTTTTTTTCTTTTTTTTTTCCACATCGTTTGTCCATAGAGTAACAACTCCCGCGCAAGACTTGTCCGCTGGGCGCGCCTGTTCTTTAACTTTAATATTCTGATGAAAATAAATACCAGTCTCACGAATCTAACCACGTTCGAAATTCCTCCATACCCAAGACGCAATAAAAGATAAAATAGAGACAAAGCTTCGAATGTGTTGTAAGTGCATTCTGAGTATTCCAGAAAAAAAGAAAGGCTCGCAGCGCGCCACCGGGAGGACGCTGTCATGTCCGTGCAATGCGCCCCGGCAGACACCGAAGCACGGCGGTCATGCAGCATTGCAAGCATCATGTGAAAACTGTTTAACACTCTCTCTCTCTCTCTCTCTCTCTCTCTCTCTCTCTCTCTCTCTCTCTCTCTCTCTCTCTCTCTCTCTCTCTCTCTCTCTCTCTCTCTCTCTCTCTCTCTCTCTCTCTCTCTCTCTCTCTCTCTCTCTCTCTCTCTCTCTCTCTCTCTCTCTCTCTCTCTCTCTCTCTCATTTCTCTCTCTCTCTCTCTCTCTCTCTCTCTCTCTCTCTCTCTCTCTCTCTCTCTCTCTCTCTCTCTCTCTCTCTCTCTCTCTCTCTCTCTCTCTCTCTCTCTCTCTCTCTCTCTCTCTCTCTCTCTCTCTCTCTCTCTCTCTCTCTCTCTCTCTCTCTCTCTCTCTCTCTCTCTCTCTCTCTCTCTCTCTCTCTCTCTCTCTCTCTCTCTCTCTCTCTCTCTCTCTCTCTCTCTCTCTCTCTCTCTCTCTCTCTCTCTCTCTCTCTCTCTCTCTCTCTCTCTCTCTCTCTCTCTCTCTCTCTCTCTCTCTGTATTATTTATCTCATAAGAGAAATAGCAAGGATGAAGTCTTAGTAATAATTTTAAAAAAGAGAATCATGCCAAGTACCATTAGTATAATGATGATAAAAAATGATGATGATAATAATAATAATAATAATAATAATAATAATAATAATAATAATAATAACCATTATTATTATTATTATTATTATTATTATTATTATTATTATTATTATTATTGTTATTATTATTATTATTATTATTATCATTATTATTATTATTATTATTATTATTATTATGCCTGATACTGACAATGGGACGTCGGGATGCGGCTGTACACATTCAGTGATACTGGAAGAATTATATAGTGTGTGTGTGTGTGAGTATATATATATATATATATATATATATATATATATATATATATATATATATATATATATATATATATATATATATATATATATATATATATATATATATATATATATATATAATTATTTATTCATTCATGCTGTGTAGGTGTGGCTGCATGCTCCCCACCCACACCCCGCCCCCAGCTCCAACCCCGCCCACCCACCCTCCCACCAGTCACCACACCACCACCTGACCTCAACCCTTCCTTAACTAAACAGGTGCCCAGCCACATTTATTTTCACACTTCTCTCCGGCGCATTTCCCTCTGCACTTTATTACTGTACCCCCTGCCACCACTATCTCACCACACCACACCACACCACCACCACACCACTGCAACCAACAGGCAGCACCAGATCAGCAACCTCAGCCACACCCCTGCCACATCCCCGTATCATTAAAAAGCCTCCCCAACTTGTTTGACCACGACCCCACCCAGCCAACACACACACACACACACACCGGCAGGTCCTAAGTCACCGTTCCTTTCCCTTTACAGCTGCCGATGCCCGAACTGATCACGAAGACGCGCCCCTCCTGCCTTGAGTCCAACACCATCGGGGGCGACCTGTGCGAAGAGGACCCGGAGTACGATGAGCGGATCAAGTAAGTAATCAGACAGGAGACTGAGAGAGAGAGAGAGAGAGAGAGAGAGAGAGAGAGAGAGAGAGAGAGAGAGAGAGAGAGAGAATCCATGTTTGTATATGTATATAAAATCATCCATCCATATTTATGTGTCCATCGATCTGTCTATCTGTTTATATACTTATGTGTCTATACTTGTTTATATATTTATAGTGCGCCATCTGTGTGTGTACAAATTCATAAGTTTTAAGTTGTCACTGATGAAATTTTAAAACACCTTTTTTTCTCTTTTTCCTTTTCTCCTTCCCTCTTTTCCTCTCTCCCTTTCAATGTATTGCTTATTCTACGCTTCATCTTCCTTCCCTCTCAATACTCACTCCCATATCCTCTACGTATACCACCCTACTCCTGCTCTCTCTCTCTCTCTCTCTCTCTCTCTCTCTCTCTCTCTCTCTCTCTCTCTCTCTCTCTCTCTCTCTCTCTCTCTCGGGCATTTACACCTATCTTCTTCCCTCCTCCTTTCTTTTCTCCCTCATATGTACCAATGCCATCCACTCCCACCTATTCTTTCTTTCCTCTCGCTTCACTTGTCAATCCTCGCCGTCCCCTCCACCAGGCAGCGCGTGGCCACACTCATGGAAAGGAACCAAGGAGTCCACGCCTTGTTAAGCGACCCTTCTCTCAAAGACCTCCTTGTTGACGTAAGTTCTCGTTGTTGTCCCAGCAATTTTTCAAGACAGCCCCTAGACGTTCCCTGTCTGATCCAAAATAGACTTTAAATATTAGGCAGTGAACGCATCGTGCTGTGGTTCGATGTTTCGGAGTAATACATATTTTAAGAGGAAATGAAGAGTCTACAGATCTTCTGCTAAACCTCTCTGTGATCCCTGTCTGTATTCTTTCGTGTCTCAATAACACAAAAAAGAACAGTTGCACTATAACCTCTAAAGACGCTCCTACTATTCATACTGCACTGCAAGCACACAATCTTAACATCGAAGTAAAAAAAAAAAAAATAATAATATCCTAGGCCACGCAGTAATCGAGGCTACATCCTGGGAGTGAATCACAAGCATTCACGGGCAAACTGTCCGCTAGATGTCCTGATACTTTCTTTATACTAATTTCTCAAACATTCATGGTCTACCATTTATTCATTTATTTATTTTATTTTATTTCTTTCTTTATTTATTTTGTTTTCAATTTCTGGAGCATCGTTTCTCTTCTTTCAAGCCTTACCTTCTATTTCTCGCTAAAGTGTAATTGTTTGAAATCACTGACATCTGTCACTTTTATCTTCATTTTCCAGCCAGAACTGACAGTTGCGTTTATATATGCACCAATTTGACTTGCTCTTTTGTCCACGTCCTTGAGTCTCCTTGATTTTGCGCCATCGAACTGAAACTTCAATGTTACATTTTATACTAGATTTATATGTACGTTGTATATCTCACCTAACTTCTCTGACTGTCAAATCAGTGACTGACTTCCAAAGTGGAGTATATCATACCTAATTTTTCCCTTACACATTTGGATATTTCAATATTCACCGCCAGCTTCAGCTCCTACCCTCTTTCATCGACCAACCTGATGAACACACCTTCAGCTTTCCTGTATTACATAGCTAATCAATTGGTGCAATTATGTACCTCTCCATCCCGGGCCCCATTGGAAACCGGCCCATTTTCGACCTTTTCACAAGTCTAGAACCCTAAACTTATTCTCTCAAATTGTTCTCTCTATTGACCTCTTCCTGTCACAATTTCTGTATCCCACCCTTATGCTCCAGCGCCCTACGTAGCAGTGGTGTGTTTGGTATCACGTCAGTAGACTACAAGGGGCGGAGACTTGTGAGTAGTAGCAGTAATAGTAGTAGTAGTAGTAGTAGTAGTAGTAGTAGTAGTAGTAACACCAGCAGCAGCAGTAATTGTTGTTTTTGTTGTTGATGTAGTTGGCGGTGTTGGAGGTGGTTAAATGGTACATTATATATTAGAAATAGCATTAGTGGTTGTTTAGCATATACCAAGAAGTAGTAGTAGTAGTAGTAGTAGTAGTAGTAGTAGTGACAGTAGAAGCAACAGCAACAGCAGCAGCAGCAGCAGCAGCAGTAGTAACAGTAGTACGAAATTAAAATCAGAACCAGCAGTGCACGATTGTTAGGGCTCTCAGATCCTGTTGTGATGGCAGACGTCCGGAAGCACACACGTCCTCCAAGGGGCAGAACAAGGGCGCTGTAACAATCATGCAGCCAATTATTGATTAATTGTCTGTTTTATCACCGATCATTTTCTTTTATATTACATTTATTAATGTAATCAAAGTCAATGCATTTTAATTGAGCCTTTGGATGCTGTTAAATAATACTTTGGAGTTTTTATACTGTATTTTCGTTATAGTTATTTTCTTTCTTTCTTTCTCCCTTTCCTTCTTTTTTTTCTTATTTATTTATTTATTTACTAATTTATTAATTGTACCTTTGAAGGTGGAACCGGAGCCGAGGGTGAACGTTCGCTTCGGCGGGGACTCCGAGACTCCTGTGTGTTCTGCCCAGGAGACCCTCATCTACCCGAAACGCGCTAAGACGCCCAATGATGAGTGGGTGTTTGTGCTGAACCAAGAAGGCGTGCAGCAGGCCCTGAGGGTGGAGAAGTGCACCAGGTGAGACCCGGCAGCGAGGCCTAGCTCGTGGGGATGTAGCACAGCGAAAGGAAGTCTCGATGGAAATTAACTATTAGCGTTACACAGATTTTAATGCACAAATATATTGCAGAAGGAAATTTATTATAACAGCAAAGCAAATGAAAACAAGGACAGCGACAGTGGTGGTGCACCGTGAGCAGCTTGTCTCCCTAGAAACCTCTTGTTGATTTTGCTTAGAAAAACACTCAGGGAGGGAGCGGCGTGAGATTTAATATCTATTGGCATTCAAGTTACGATTTCATTATAGTTGTGGAGTCTGAAGTTATATATATATATATATATATATATATATATATATATATATATATATATATATATATATATATATATATATATATATATATATATATATATATATATATATATATATATATATATATAATTAGATAAATTAATGAATAGGTGAGTCCGAGGTATCATCATCATCATCATCATCATCATGAGACAATAATTTCACAAGTCTCAAAAGCAAAATTTCCTGCATGGTGTTCTCAGTCCATGACCATGAACGTCTCATACATACAACCTCATTAATGGGATCCGCTTTCGGAAAGGAGCTGTTTATTCATGTAGATAAGTCTGTCAATGGTCTCGCCTCCAACTCTTGTTTCGATGCATGTTCACTCCATTGGTGCTGCCTCACAAGTAACTATGCACATATTACACACACACACACACACACACACATACACATTAAATTTTGGTTCTCACCACAGCGACGGCTCGCAGTGCCTGGGGATGGTGCTGCCTAACGGGGGCACAGCCACCTGCCGTCAGAAGCATGTATACCGCCGACTGCTGGTCCTCGGCACCAACCAAATTGAGCCAGAACAGGTGTTGATGCCTTCCTGCTGCGTCTGCTACACCACGTGAGTCTCTCTCTCTCTCTCTCTCTCTCTCTCTCTCTCTCTCTCTCTCTCTCTCTCTCTCTCTCTCTCTCGTGAAGAATATAAAGTACATTTCTATCTCCACTTTTAGATACCAAGAACTGGTGACTCGTATCGGAAACAACACGAGGGGCCTCAAGCCCGCTCCTGTCGTCCCACCCATGGACGCTCCTGTTGCTCCGGCAATGCCCACCTCGTCTGGCCCAGCTACTGCACCACTGGCCGGTCATACTCACTTCTTTCCGATGCCTCTGAGATTCAGCAGGTCAAACAGGAGGTCTGCAAGAATCTCGT
Source organism: Scylla paramamosain (assembly GCF_035594125.1). Classification (NCBI taxonomy): domain Eukaryota; kingdom Metazoa; phylum Arthropoda; class Malacostraca; order Decapoda; family Portunidae; genus Scylla; species Scylla paramamosain. The sequence goes on along the minus strand of NC_087157.1, from coordinate 34,596,015 downwards.
ACCCATTCGGCAAACGTTGAAGAGTTCTACCCCTGTCCCTTGGCCCTCTCCCTTCCCTCCCTTAAGAGAAGCACAATAATCCAGTACTTACGGCTGTGTGTGTGTGTGTGTGTGGGTGTGTGTGTGTGTGTGTGTGTTAACAAACAGGTCTAACAAATCCGCGTAATCACCAAGCTCTGTTATCATCTGTAGTTCCTATGTTGTCTGTTTCGTGGAGGTGATGCAGAGAAAAAGTACAGTACTCATAGATAGCGAAGTTAGGAAAAACAATATTAATAGCAGAATTACTTGTGCGGAAAGTGAATTAAGGAATGGTCAGACAAGAGCTCGTGCAGGCAGGAAGCACAAAGCAACACAGGTGCCTGCACGCGTCTGCACGCCATTTGCTGTCCGCCTGGAAGCACTTATGAAATTCTCGGGGGAAGAAAGAGCGCACATTCAAATTGTATGTTGTCTTGATGTCGCTTTCTTTTTGTTTGTTTGTTTGTTTGTGTGTTTTAGCCGGCCAACAGAACTACTGAGTTGCTTTTAGGCTTTCCATTTGTTATGCTGCGTGTGGGCAAGGGAGACCCGGCCGTGGAATAAAACTCAAGATGTCCTCCAAACACACAAAGTCCTGAACGCTACATTGTATTAGTTTTATCAATTGGTGTATCTGGATCTGGTGATATTGAATAAATGAGTAATTTTTAACAGAAATTATGTTTTTTTTTTTTCCTTGCGTACATTTCTCAGTGACCACGAGGCTACACAGATACGAGTACGTTTGTGTGTGCCTCGGACCTGCCAATGGACTACTACAGCAGACACCATCGCTCACCCCATCCATTGGCATCCTTTTTCTTACATCCTTCAGTCTACGGCCTGAAACCGATATCAATCGTTTATGCCGTCAATATTAAACATCTACTCTTGGTCATCAATTATCGACTTTGGGCCCACAATTCCAATATTATTATTTATTTATTTATCTATTCATTTTATGTAGGAGGAACACCGCCCGACTGAGGTGCCGGTCCCCGAACAGAGTTGAAAGCGTTAGTCAAAAATACAGGATGTCTTGAAACCTTCCTCTTGAAAGAGTTCTAGTCATAGGAAGGTAGAAATACAGAAGCAGGCAGGGAGTTCCAGAGTGTACCAGAGGAAGGGAAGAATGACTGAGAATCTGGTAAACTCTTGTATTAGAGAGGTGGACAGAATAGGGGTGAGAGAAAGTAGCGAGGCCGAGGGAGGAGAGGAGGCATGCAGTTAGAAGTTGGCATGAAAATAGCGGTAGAAGTTAGCAAGAGATGCAACATTGCAGCGATGAGAAAGAGGCTGAAAAACACTGAACTTCATAGAAGTTGTTGTTTTAGCTAGAGATGAGATGTGAAGTTTCCAGTTTAGATTATAAGTAAATGACAGACCGAGGATGTTCAGTGTAGAAGAGGGGGGAGAGTTGAGTGTCATTGAAGAAGAGGGGATAGTTGTCTGGAAGGTTGTGTCGGTTGAAAGATGGAGGAATTAAATTTTTGAGGCATTGATCAATACTAAATTTGCTCTGCCCCAGTCAGAAATTTTAGAGAGATCAGAAGTCAGGTGTTCTGTGGCTTCTCTGCGTGAACTGTTTACTTTCTACAGGGTTGGACGTCTAAGAAAAGAGGTGGAAAAGTGCAGCGTAGTAGTGGATAGGACAAGAACTTTGGTTTAGAAGATCATTGATGAATAATAAGAAGTGGGCGACAGGACAGAATCCTGAGGAACACCACTGTTGATATATTTAGAAGAACAGTGACCGTCTATCACAGCAACAATAGAACGGTCAGAAAGGAAACCTGAGATGAAGTTACAGAGAGAAGGACAGAAACCGTTTGGAAATCAAAGCTTTGTGCCAGACTATCAAAAGCTTTTGATATGTCCAAGGCAACAGCAAAAGCCTCACCAAAATCTCTGAAAGAAGATGATCAAGACTCAGTAAGGAAAACCAGAAAATCACCAGTAGAGCGGCCTTGATGGAACCCATGCTGGCGATCAGATAGAAGGTTGTGAAGTGATAGATGCTTAAGAATCTTCGTGTTGAAGATAGATTCAAAAACCTTAGATAGGCAGGAAATTAAAACAATATAACGGTAGTTTGAGGGATTAGAACGGTCACCCTTTTTAGGGAACAGGCTGAATGTAGGCAAACTTCCAGCAAGAAGGAAAGATAAGTGTTGATAGAGTTGAAAGAGTTTGACTAGGAAAAGTGCAAGCATGGAGGCACTGTTTCGGAGAACAAAAAAAGGGACCCCATCAGGTACATAAGCTTTTCGAGGATTTAAACCAGCAAGGGCATGGAAAACATCACTGGGAAGGCTGTTAATGGGTAGTGTGAAGTAGTCAGAGGGTAAAGGAGTGATTAAGAGATTAGAATGATTAGACTTTAGAGCAGTGGTTCTCAAACTTTTTCATGAGCGATCCTATTTGGAACATTTCATTCCTTCGCGACCCAGAGTAAAGTAAAGAGAAAGAAAATGTACAATGATATATACACTTTATTTCGGAAAAAAAAATAAATAATGTGTACAGCTTGTGTACAGCAGTCAGAGACACCATTACGTGGGGCCCAGGAGGAGGGAGGTGGGGGGAAGATGAACATACATAACAAAAGTAATTTGTGGTTAAAGAAGAATAATTCAATTAAGTAACTGAAATACACTGAAACACTGAAAGCATGATAATGTTCCTGTGTCCCTGCGACCCATCAAAATTGATCTCGCGACCCAACTTTGGGTCGCGACCCATAATTTGAGAACCACTGCTTTAGAGGTTAGGAAAAGGTCTTGAGTATCGGACGTATCTCCAGGACGGTCAGGAATACGAGTAGGGTGTTGCACCAGTTGCTCTAGGTCGTGGAGGATATATATATATATATATATATATATATATATATATATATATATATATATATATATATATATATATATATATATATATATATATATATATATATATATATATATATATATATATATATATATATATATATATATATATATATATATATATATATATATATATATATATATATATATATATATATATATATATATATATATATATATATATATATATATATATATATATATATATATATATATATATAAGGAAAATTCCATTTGTTTTTCCTGTATGGTTAAATGCCTCTAATTGGTTGAAGTTATCATTTTATCATACAGTGAGAATCAACAATGAAAAGTCATAACTTGATACAGCTAGCAAAGCCAACTCAATAATTTGAATATGCGGCTTTCCGTGGCAACTGATAATCTCAATCTGGCGGTGGCCGGCAACTCAATACCTACGTCACAGGAAGGGGTCACCGTGCTGCGCAGCGCAGGCTGCATTGTTTTATCTTTCGTCACGTTCTCCTGCTGAACGGCCAGGGTCATTGTGGGTCCTCCATTTAACCGTGTTAGGAGCCTTTTGACCTCGTATCGGTGCAAGACGTTAACGGGCTTCCTTAGGCTATTCTGCGGACGACGGTGACAGTAAGTAAAATAGTGTATGTTTGGGAGTTTAATGCAGGGTCACCGACTCACCCAGAGTATGGCATTCGGTTTAGGGTGCTTGGGAAGGGTGTGCAAGTTCTTGGAGGTGCTAGACCGTCTGCTAGGGCACACTAGACCCAATACTTTTCTATATACTGCAGTTTGGCTCCACGTTTGAATCGTAGGAGGGTGAAAAATTAAGATAAAAAAAATATATATTTCCGTTAAAAGAATGTCTCTGGCAATATTATGTAGTGTGCAAGGATGTCTTAGTCTGTACTCTTCTTGATAGTGTTCAAGAACTTTAAGATATTTGCTGCTAACGTAAGAGAAGGTGAATTAGAATGACTGTTACCCTGGAATAGTTAAGAAAGCAATATAATGCAAAACACATTCTCTCTCTCTCTCTCTCTCTCTCTCTCTCTCTCTCTCTCTCTCTCTCTCTCTCTCTCTCTCATATGGAATCATTGCCTTGATCTGATAGCAAAGTATGTATCTATCATACACAAGACAGCGACAAGCTATTCTAGAAAATAGATAACGACAGGGGCATCCTGGCAGTGACGCCAGCGGAAATACTCAGAATGACGTCACTGTAGGAAACGTTACCCTGGGTTTTGTTCATATTGGGTATAATATTTTCCTGATCTGTCGATATGCATACAAACAAGAATCCTTAAGTAAAATTTGTAAGCTTTGTTTAATTGTTATGTAAATCAGCAGTCCCGAACATTAATTCTTATCAATTTTACAATGCACAAAGATTGGGGACATGGTGAAAAAGTGTGATAGTAAGTTGTAGAAACAAGTATTACTTTATATTAATTTAAGATTTGCAGGAGTGTTTTCTTGTTTAGTGGTTATTCATTAGATTCTCCAACGTCAATTAATATGTGGGATCTTCATAATCCCAGAAAAATAGTCATAATGAGAACCCAAAGCATATAAGAATGTTCGCATTTTGAGGTATTATTCTTTATTAAATGCTGGCAGTATTCAGGCTAGCGATCAATTATAGATCAATTGTTCTCGGAAACTATGCCTATGTGCTTGCACCATGCCTAGTCAACCTCTGTCTATCAACATCTACCTTTCCTTCTTATTGGAAATTTGCCACATTCAACCTGTTCCTATAAAGGGTGTCCACTCTAATCCCTCAAACCACCTTCCTATTGCTTTAATTCCCTGCCTCCCTAAAGTTTTTAATCCATCACTTCACAACCTTATATCTGATTGTCAGTATGGGTTTCACCATGGCTGCTCTACTGGTGATCTTGTGGTTTTCCTCACTGAGTCTTGTTCATCCTCTTTTAGGGATTTTGGTGAAACTTTTGCTGTTGCCTTACATAGCTTTTGATTGAGTTTGGCACAAAGCTTTGATTTCCAAACTATCCTCCTACACATTTTATTCTTCTCTCTGTAACTTCATCTCAAGTTTCCTTTTTAACTGTTCTCCTGTGGTAGATGGTTACCGTTCTTCTCCTAAGTTTGATAACAGTGGTGTTCCTCTGGGGTCTATGCTGTCACCCACAACAATTATCTAAATCATACTTCTTGTCTTATCCATTCCTACACTGATTATACCATCCTGTATATTTCCATGTATATATTTTCTTAGACATCCAATCTTTCAGGAATGAAACAACTCACTCAAGGAAGCCACAGAATGCCTGACCTGATTTCTCTGAAATTTCTAATTGGGGCAGACCAAATTTAGTGCTGTTCAATGCCTCAAAAACTCAATTCCTCCATCTATCAACTCAACACAGCCTTTCAGATAACTGTCCCCTCATCTTAAATGATACTCAACTGTCCCCCTCTTCTATACTGAACATCTTTAGTCTGCCTTTCTTATATCTAAACTGAAAACATCATATCTCTAGCTAAAACGGCTTCTATGAAGTTAGGGGTTCTGAGCCCGTCTGCGCCAGTTTCCCTCCTCCCCCCCTCTGGCAGCTAATTCTGTACAGAGGCCTTATCCATCCATATATGGAGTATGCTTCCCATTTATGGGTGGATTCCATTTTTACTGCTCTTTTAGACATGATGAAATAAAAAAAAATCTTATCAACTTCTCTCCTCTTACTGACTGTCTTCAGCCTCTCACATCACTGCAGTGTTGCATCTCTAGCTATCTTCTACCACTGTTTTCATGCTAACTGCTTTACTGACCTTGCTATCTGCATCCCTCCCCTCCTCCATGCAGCCTCACTACATTAGACTTTCTACTTTGTCTCATCCGTATTCTCTCCACCTCTCTAATGCAAGAATTAGCCAGTATTCTTAATCATTCATTCCCTTTTCTAGTAAACTCTGGAACTCCATGCCTACTTCTGTATTTCCTCCTTCCTATGACTTGAAGTCTTTCAAGAAGGAGGTTTCAAGACACTTATCTTCTAATTTTCGACAATTGTTTCTGACTCTGGGGACTGGCACCTCAGTGGGCCTTTTTTTTAATTTTGGTGCTCTTGGATAGTGCCCCTCCTACATTGAAGAAAGAAAAACAAAAAAAAAGAGAAAAGCTTTCCTGCAACTAAACAAGAATGTACTAACCAGCTACTATAACTCAATCTTGGTCTCTATATCCTTTTCTGCAATTATATTTATTTTGTTTTATTATTATATATATATATATATATATATATATATATATATATATATATATATATATATATATATATATATATATATATATATATATATATATATATATGTATATGTATGTATATATATATATATATATATATATATATATATATATATATATATATATATATATATATATATATATATATATATATATAAAACTTTTTTTCATATTGTAACAAGTCACAGATCACCTAGTTTTTACTTGTATGGCTAACTAAAAAAAAAAAAAAGTTGACAGGTACAATAATTAATTAATTGTAAATTAAGCTTTTGATTCTGTGAAGTTAACTTCTTGACCCTGCAGGGCACCAGCCCGAGGGGCACCAACAAAAGAATCTAGGACAGCCTTTCTTGGTATCATGTTTAAGGGGCTGTTTGTCTTTCAATTAATTGTACCTTAAGCTTATATATGTATTACAGACAAACATAATAAAGTGTTTAACCTACACTGTGTGGATTCTGCTGACTTGTTTTAACCTACACTATGTAGATTCTGCTGAGTTTGGTCTGACTTGTTTTAACCTACACTGTGTGGATTTTGCTGAGTTTGGTTTAACTTGACTTGGTTTGGTACAAATATTTTACAGAAATTGCCTTTTTGGACTTTTTAATGAGATATTTCATTGCCTTGCAGACATGTGAAATTCCATCATATACAATGCCAGCTTAGAAAGGTTTTATTGTGATTTTATACATATGATATTCATTTTTCATTTCTCTTATGTGCCTCCCTGGGCACTCAAAGAAACTGAGAAACTGTGATAGGCATTAGGCAGCCAGGGATAGAACCCATGACCAGAACAAAAGGACATTAGCCTTAGATGTGTGGACTGTAATGAGCATCAGATTTCAAGATCACTTTCAGGATATTGCACTACCAGTCGCAACACGGCTTCCTTCCATTTATGTTGATCAGTTTTCTTGGTGTTTCAATTTCCCCTACATGGTACCATGAACACATGACTTAAATTTTCTTTAATCCTTATGGTGTCTGAGCTGCCCAGTGGTTTAATGGTGAACTTTTTAAAAATATGGGGCAGTCTCAACACAGTATAGCAATGTGTTACTTCTTAATCTTAACCACTTACCATTAGTGTCATGTGCCCTGCCTGTGCCATTCCTAGAAACACTGATATATTGATCTCATCAGCCATGAGAGTAATTTTGGCCAGGTATTCACCAGGCAAACTGAAGGACAGAGCCTTAAAAGTTAGAACCATAATGACTGTCAGGTCTCAAGATAATTTTGGGACCTCTCTACTTTTGGTCACTATATTCTGAGTTTATTCCAATGAGTAATATACATTACTTGCTTGTTTCAAAACTTTATTCAAGACAAGTTTATATAGATTTGGTCTTTGGTTTACCCATGCATGTATGTACAACAAATACACTCTGCCCTGCAATAGACTCAAATAAACAAATCAAGAAATTGAATAAGTCTAATTACCCCATCTTGTAAACCTGACCTAAGTGCACCAGATTTTATAAATGATTAACTTAGCTCATTATTTGTGCACAGTCATTTTCCTACATCAATAAGTCTTTCTCATTTCAGCAGTAGGTGACAAGATGAAGCCAGTGTTGACAGCAGCATGGATGATAGTAATGTTGGTGGTGTCTAGCGCACTGGAACTGTTGCCGACGGCAGTAGTTCCAACACCCCAGCGCACACAGGCCCCAGCAGAGGTGGTGGTTCCCAAGTATGCCCAAACGCTGTACAAGGCCACAGACCTCTCGGTATGTTGTCAATCTTACTGATTTGTTACTTAGCTCTTGTGCAAATAAATGGCAGTTAAATGGAAATGGACTTATTGCAGAGTCAGATGTCAAATATACTAAGTGCTTATATTTATGTAAAATTTTTATGTAATATTTTCTTTCTCATTAAAGAGAGAGTAGAGAAAAGTTTTGAAGATTTAGCTGCCTGTGAAATCAAAAGGTTGAATATTGCTGTGTGTATGTAGTGAATCTTGGTCACTCACCAAATATGGTATATAATTATTGCTCACTTTCTCACATCCTAGTGGCATCAGGGTAATATATACAGGTGTCTCTTAACAGCTACAGTGGTTAAGTAACAGATATGTGTTACTCCCTTTAGAGCCTGTGGATCCCACATTTCTTTATATAAATAAAGAAAATCCTATATACATGTTTATAACCTGTTTGTTTTACATTTGTACATTGGCAACAAAAAATAATTCTTAATATTGGCTGGCCTTATCTCAACACAATCCAGCTTCCTCCTTCAGTTTATGCATCATTGTCAGTAAAACAACAAATGTTCTGTGAGTTACATCACCCATTCATTGTACTATTCACTTTGATGCAAATCCTAATCATGTAATTACAAAAGTACACAGAGGGTATTGAGATGGCTATTAAATCCAATGAATACAATTTTAACAGAAGTTAGTTGGTCAGTGCCATGTAAGATGTTTTGCTGCACTTTTACCACCTAAGTCATTTTTGTAGTGATAGTGCTAGCAGCAGCTCTTAAACTGCATCCTTTTGGTCTGAGCTTCAATTAATTTTAATAAAGGTACATCACCTTTTTACTTGTAATTCTGAAAGCTGGACATTTTTCCAATGTCATCTGCACATAAAAGCCTATGGTTGGCATCAAGCAGCAACAGTGATGGTTACAGTGGTGGCTCATGTATAGGCACTGCAGAACTGGATTTTCAGTCAATAACATACAATTTAATTATTCTTTTTTGCCTTTAATTTTTCAGTCAATAACACACATTTTAATGATTTTTTTGCCTTTAATTTTTCGTTAAATCTTTATACTTGCACATTATAATAAATACTGTTTTCAATAATCCTAATGGTTAATGTCAATAGCCATCCTCTCATTCATGAAAAAAATACAAAAATCCTTGCATGGAACCATGTATTCCACAGTTCCAGTGATGCAGTGTTTGGCTGGCACACTTGTCTGAGGGAAGGAGCAAGGTGGAGAGAGAGAGAGAGAGAGAGAGAGAGAGAGAGAGCACTCACTCATGCAGTTTCAGTCTTGTTGTTTGTGTGGAAGGTAGTGTTTGTGCATGGTAAAGGTAGAAAGTTTGGCTGGCACACAGGCTAGGGTGTGAAAGGGGGAAAGAGCAGCATCAAGTGCTAACTGTGCAGCTTTTTGGTGTAAAAGCAGTGAACACTAGCATTAGTTGCTTTTGATATGCATCAGTTTGTGTTGTTGAGATGAAAACTTTAATGCAGACCAGTGTAGTTTGTTCAATTAATTTCATTCATATTCATTTAAAACCATTAAATTTGAAATGCTGGATATCAAATGATGATTATACTCAGTTTAGCTTTCTAATTCAAAGCGTGTTTTCTCAGGCCCTGTCCTTATTTATGCTCTGTTCTCTTTTACCAGACTGTGATGAACACTTTGATACCACTGTGGCCAACACATGCCACCAACTTCCACGACACGGTCACTACCACTGTCATCAATCAGACCATCTCCACCTCAACGGCAGAGTTTGCAACAGTGATCAACACGACAGTACTCTATCACAGCACCCCCACGGTCACCTACTCCTTACAAGCTGCCATCACCTCCTATGAGACCCTAGAGTTCCAGCACCAGTCAGTAATATACACTGACCTCAAAAACAATAGCATTACTCACACTGAGGTAGAGGAAAATACTTTACCTTTCATATAATTTAAACACACACACACACACATACTTTAAAAAATCAACCTGGATATTAGTAGATGTAGAGACAGGACATTATAGTTCTTTTCTTATATGTCACAACTAGGTAAACACACACACACACACACACACACACACACACACACACACACACACACACACACACACACACACACACACTAATTAGCCTTGCAGTTGAGTGCAGAAATTGTAATATCTTTTATACTTTGTTCATTTACAAGGAAAATAGAATCTGGATCCAGAATTCTGTCCCACTCTCCCCAGCTACATTGTAACTCATAAAACACACACACACACACACACACACACACACACACACACACACACACACACACACACACACACACACACACACACACACACACACACACACACACGTAGGTGACCAACACAGTGGTAAATTTCTGCATGGTTGGCACAATGAAGAATCTTCCAGTCATTGTGTAGTCATTGGACATTTTTATGAGAACTTCTCACACTCACTTGCTTTAGAGTTAGACAATATGTGGATGTCTTGGTATTGCATTTGCTGTACTTACACTGCTATATCCTTTTATTTTTACTGTACTGAGAATGGTACTTTTTATACCTTAAGGGGAATCAGACACTTGTAAACTATTTATGTATAGCTTTGTGTTATGGTACCAGAAGGTAGCCAGCCTTGTCCTCTGTGATTTTTTAAATAAAGCTTTGCTAAGATGATGTTTTCATCCCCTAAAGAACAAATTAGCCAGTTATAGCCATTTATAGGTGGAGGGACTAGTCATGTCTATACAGTTGGTGCTTAAGGTGTAGGCTATGAATACAGGCAGAGTATTACCTTCAATATGAATTTACTTATTCCCTTATTTTGAGATGGGCAGTGCTTTTGTGGGAATTTCATGCAAGAGAATTGTGGAGATTGTTAGTGTTGTCAAAACATTTTTCATGGTTCTTCCTGAGTAAAGATTTTATTCAATGGCATCAGAAGAATATCAATTTTAATCAGGGCTGGGAATCCTAATCGGTCCCAGATAAAGAAATTCGCACGAAAAAAATGTTTGCGCAAATTTTCCCTTAATCGATTTACTACCGTTTCTTCAGCCCATCTTTGAAAGTTTTCTTGGTAGCTCTGAAGAGAACAGCAACCCCAAGAGATGTCGGCCTAGTTTATAGAGAAAAAAAATCAAAATGCGAGTACTTAAGAGGAGTGTAGTAATGGGGAAGCTGGGCGGCACTAGTCACCAAGGAAACCAAGAAACAAGCCTGTGAAGTCGTAACTGAAGCCCTCCATCATGGTGTCAGCAAGCGTGGAGAACCGAGGAAGTTTGAGTAAATTTTATGACATACTCCATTGTGAGGAAATTTGCAGATCCAGGATAGGAAATGAGCAGAACAGGTGACTACTGTTGTCAGATTGATTTATGTAAGCTGAGAAAGGCTTAAATACGGCTCACCTGTTTTTCTCATTCTCACCTCTACCAGCGAGAACAGAAGGGCGAAAGAAATTTATATAGACCTGTCGCAGGAAGCGAAATATATATATATATATATATATATATATATATATATATATATATATATATATATATATATATATATATATATATATATATATATAGACAGATAGATAGATAAATAGATAGATACACGCTATTTTAACGCTCTCCCTCATTCTACCAACCTCTCTCGCCTACAATGAACTGCTGAAATTAATCTGATATTCGTCTGTTGTAACATACTGTAGGTAAGCGAAGTGCGAGTCTGAAAGTCATGTCAAAAGGTGCCTCGATGAGTCAAACACAGGTGGGCAGAAAGACAACACAATGTGTGGCCTCATAGATTGTCAAAATTGCCAGCCAAGTATCGCTGCAGGGCCGTGTTATTGGTCTTTCATATAAGGGAAGTCGGAGACTTGTAATATGAGGAACTCCGGGCACGGTGGCCGCCAACCTGCCACTCATGCACCTGTAATTCACACCTGTATGCTGTCAGACCACACCATACATGCCTGCACTGCATGGACTCACATAACACTGTCAAAAGAAATACATGTTGCCAAAGTTATATGCGATGGTGAAAAATAAATGCAGTAGAAGTTTGATTTGAATGATCTTTAACGTTCTAAAAGATTACGAGGTCATCAAAGTATTAATTTACAAGTGAAAATATCTATCTATGACTTAGTGCGATATGAATCTCAAAGAATTTTTTTCCTGTAAAAAAAAAAAAAAAATTACATGTCAATCAGAAACAAACAAAGAAATAATTATACCAAACCAACATTGTAAAGCGGGCCTACCCATCATCATGGTCGTCATCAGCAGCAACATGGCGGGGGAGGAGGACACTTGTTGACGGCTGTGTCCTATTTCTGGCCCTCCTGCTCGCCCTGGCGCCTGCGAGCACGTGCATTATGTGACTGAGGAATGACACAGGTGAGTAAGCTAAGTCTGAGTCACGATCAAAGTCAGGTAGGAGTGTAGCACACGAAAAAGGGGCATTGTTTTTGTCCCAGGTGCGTTCAGCCATGTTGCTTGCAAAATGCGTATTGACGAGTGCATGAAGGGGTCCATGGTGGCCAGAGCGGCGGGGCTGCCGCCTTCTCGCGGCCCCTCTGTTGGCAAGGTAGTGACATATACGAGCTGCTACAGGCGTCAAACTCTAATACGGAAAAAAAAGGAAAGTTGACAAGGGAGCGTAAACCTTTCTTCCGTGGGTTTTTTGTTTATTTTTCTTTATATCCTTATTTTGTATATTTTTTTGTTTACTTTATTATTATTATCATGAGCAACGCTGCCCCGGCGGCAACAAGGAGAGGGGTGCCTCGCGCTGGCTGGAAGGTGGTGACTGCGGGGTTGGGACAGTGTAGCAGATACTGGCCTGGCAGGGCACAGCAGGGCAGGGCAGGGCTCTTGACCACTGCACGCTTGCTGACTAGAAGCTGTTGAATGAGTGGTGACGGTGCCAGCCTTGGACTGATGCACTGCTGCCGTCATCCACAACAAGTGTCATGACAGTGCTGTCATCATTAACTGTCATCATATATTGAGGCTGTGGCAGAAGTGACGCTTTTAAATGTTAAGTGGTCAAGTGTTATGAGAGTTGTGTCATCAGCTATTAATGGTGCGGTTGTCCTGTCACATAGCCTGTGTAGTGACAGTGTTGTTAGGTAATATTGTATTATCAGTGCTGTGTAATGTTGACATTGCTATAATGGTGCATCTACTTATAGCACTGGTAGCACTTTTTAGCAAAAGTGCCACAGTAGCATGTACTTGCTATTCAGCATGTAATACAGCTGTGGCATTGCTTCAGTAGTAGATCTGTAACAGTGCCTTGGTTATAATCACAAACACTGCTGTGTTTATAATTGGAGTAATGACATGTTATATGTGTGCCCAATTTTTGGCATGATAAAATAGTGTGCAGTATCATTCCACTCTACCAGCCTTGGAGTCTCCATCTGGGGAGGGGACCACGAATGTCCCCAGGTCGGAGTGCTCTTCTGGTATTAACCCAAAGTTTCTTGACACCCCCCTCCTCAACTTCTTCATTAACTTTTGCATCATTTGCAGCCTTAGATACAATTTTCTAGCTGTGGAACACCACCTCTCCTCTACTAAGCCATCTTTTTCTTACTGAAACCCAGATGTCTGAGGCTACTCACAGAAACCCCTTCTCTCTTCCCTGCTACTCTCTCTTTCCTCATTTTCAATCCAAAGTTGAATGTTGCGTTTATGTGCGCAGCAACCTAACTTGCGCCCATGCCCACATTCTTGAATCTTCTGAGTTTTCCACCATCTGGCTCTGACTACAGAGTCACTCTCAAACTAAATAACCTTGCTGTTTACCTCTCACCTAACTCCTCTGACTATAAAAAAAATTCACTATTTAATTTCCAAAGTGGAGCATGTCCTGACTGTTTTCCCTTTTGCAGAAATCTCCATTCTTGGAAATTTCAATGTTCACCACCAGCTTTGGCTTTCCTCTCCCTTCATTGACCGACCTGGTGAACCAGCCTTTAACTTTGCTACCCTCCAAGGCCAAGAGCAATAATTGCAACACCCTACTTGTATTCCTGACTGTCTTGAAGATATGCCCAATATTCTTGACCTTTTCTTAACCTCTAATTCTTTTTGCTTATGTTGTCACCCTCTCTTCCTCTGTTGGACTCCTCTGATCACAATATCATATGTGTATATTGTCTTATCACTCCAGTACTTCTTCAGGATTCCTCAAAGTGGAGGTGCCTCTGGCATTTTGCCTCTGTTAACTTGGGGGGACCTGAGGAAGTGCTATGCTGACTTTTCTTGAAATGACTATTGCTTCTGTGTCAGAGACATGTCCCGTGTGCTGAGCACATAACAGAAGTGATGGTGTCTGTTATGGAGACATAAATTCCTCACTCTCTTGACAAAAACCTTTCAAACATAGCCTGTTCTCATGCTATACATGATAGAAAGGTGGCCTACAAATGGTACTTGAGCCTTCCATCACTTGAACCTTATACACTTCATATTTCTGTCCGGAATCATGCTAAATCTAAATTTGTCCTTTACCTATCCAAAAAGTCCATCATCAATAGAAAATATCAAAATGTTTCAAGATGTAACTCCCCTCATGATTTCTAGCCCCTTGCCCAAAGCATCTCCAATAACTTTACTTCATCTTTCCCTCCTTTATTTCAGCCAGATGGCACCACTGCCATAGTATCAATCTCAGAAGCTGAACTCTTTGCTCAAACCTTTGCTAAAACTCTACCTTGGATGATTCAGGGTTTGTTCCTCCCTTTTCTTCATCCTCTGACTACTTCATACTATCCATTAAGATTTTTTGCTGTGATGTTTTCCATGCCCTCACTGGGCTTAATCCTCAGAAGGCTTATGGACCTATTATTTTTGGAATCTGTGCCTCTTTCCTTGCAACTTGTCTGATCAAACTGCTTACATTCAGTTTGTTCCTCAAAAGGGTGACTGCTCTGCTCCCTTAAACTACTGTCCTATTGCTTTAATTTCCTGCCTCAAGTTTTTGAGTCTGTCCTCAACAGGAAGATTCTTAAACACTTATCACTTCACAACAGTATGGTTTCCATCAAGGCCATTTGACTGGTGATTTCTTTGCTGTTGCCATAGACATATCAAAAGCTTTTGATTGAGTCTTGCACTAAGCTTTGATTTCCAAACTAACCTCCTACACCTTCTATCCTTCTTTCTGTAACTTGATCTCAAGTTTCCATTCTGACTGTTCTGTTGTGGTAGACAGTTACTGTTAACAGTGGTGTTCCTCTGGGGTCTATGCTGTCACCTACATGAATGATCTAAATCAAACTTCTTGTCTTATCCATTCCTACACTGATGATAACACTGTGCTTTTCCATGTATTTTCTTAGACATCCAATCTTTCAGGAATGAAACAGCTCACTCAAGGGAGCTACAGAATGCCTGACCAAATTTCTCTAAAATTTCTGATTGGGACAGAGCAAATTTAGTTTTGTTCAGTGCCTCAAAAACTCAATTCCTCCATCTATCAACTCAACTTAACCTTTCGGATAACTGTCCCTCTCTTCTTCACTAAACATCCTTAGTCTGTTCCATGTAATCTAAACTGGAAACTTCACATCTCATCACTAGCTAAAACTGCTTCTTTGAAGTTAGGCATTCTGACTCGTCTCTGCCAGTTTTTCTCTCCCCACCCCTCAGCTTCTACCTCTGTACAGAGGCCTTACCATGCCTTGCCCATGTATGGAGTTTGTTTCACATGTATGGGGGAGGGGGGTTCCATTCATACTGTTCTTTTAGATGGGGTGGAAGAGTTGATACGACGAAAAGCTCTTGAAGCTTTTCATCGTATCAACTCTACCCCTCTTACTGACAGTCTTCAGCCTTTCCCTCATCACCATAATGCTACATCTCGTGCTGTCTTCTACCTCTATTGTCATGTTGACTGCTCTTCTGATCTTGCTAACTGCATGCCTTCTCTCATCCATGGCTTCACTGCACAAGACTCTACTTTGTCTTACCCTTATTCTGTCCACCTCTCTCTCACAAGAGAGGGTAAACTCGTGGAACTCCCTTCTTGCTTCTGTGTTTCCTTCTGCCTATGACTTGAAGTCTTTCAAGAGGCAGGTTTCAAGACGCTTATCATCCATAATTTGATGTCTCCTATTCAGCAATCTTTTTGGTTACTGGCATCCAAGTGGTCTTTTTTACTAATATTTTGTTGTGCTTTGGCAGTGGCCCTCTTATATAAAAAAAAATAAATAAAATAAATAAATAAAAAAAATCAGGAAAATATTTAAATTGTACATGTATATTAATGAAAGTACTTTGATGGGTTGCACTAACTACATACATAGCTGGTTTTACCTGATTTGGCTCCTAAGAGGGAACCCAGTCACGGCTAGCACACCAACCCTGTCAGAAGAGGACCAGAGCTTGTACATACAATATTACTACCTTGAAAGTGTGCTATAAGCCCAAACCAAATACCAAGATGATATTTACATAAGAACTATAACCAATAAGCAGGCTTAACAAGCAGGTAATCAGTAAAATTCAAACAGGCAGTCAATCAATAAGTTGGACAAACCAGCTTTAAACTCTCTAAGAGTATCTGTTTCTGCTACATTGATAGGAAGGGAACTTCAGATTTTCACCACTCTGGGAAGAATCTGTCTCTGGCATGAAAACAACTGTAAGGAAGGAGGATTTCGTGTTTAGTGCCAACATAGGGAACTCCAGTTGGCAGCCATCATGAGAGTATAGTGAGGTTCCTCATTAATGTTAGTGTCCTATAGGGTAAAGAGGTCAGCCCCACAGGGATACAAATTGTGATGGGTGTAGATTAATCTAGTTCGTAATGACCAAGTGACTTGGGGGGTGGGGGAAACTCAGTCAACAGATTTTTAGGAAACAAATATCTCATAAGAAATAGCCTTCTTGATAAAGTTTATTCACTGTTTTGGTTTCTAAACTTACTTTCCTTGCCTTTTTAACAACTTTCTTTAGCTTGCTTTTATCTTGAGCCATTAGCTTTCCATACCAGGTAGTCATTGAATAATTTATGATGGACTCAATAGTGGACTTGTAAAAAGCCTAATTATTCTTTTCTCAACACACAAGTTATTTAAGATATGCAAAAACTGACATTTCTTTGCGACCAAGTCTGTGTTACAAGTGCCTTTCAGTTGATCATCATTCATATTGCCTTGATATTTGTGCTGGTTGTCTCTCATTTATTTTCTCCATCAATAATAATAGGATTCGGTATATTTTGTTTCTTTGCTCATAAGTCAATTATAATTTTTTTTTTTCATCCAGTTTTAAAAAAATGTATTTTGCACCACTTGACATACTCATGAACCTGTGCTAAAAAGCCAGTGCAATCATCATTAATAATTTTTCTTACAATAACTGTGTCATCAGCACATTTTATCATACTGCAGTGATTACCATGGCTCCAACAGTCATCCGTGTATAGAGTGAACACAGGGAGGACAGGGATGAAACTGAAGACCCTGAACCTGCAGGAGGGATTTCCAAGGATTTTTAGTCATATTTCTGATGAGAAGTTGCCAAAGGCATTGCCCTTACTATGCAGACTTGAGCTTTTATTTTATTATGAATTTGGAAATAACTGTTCTCAGTAACTACTGATTTAATTTTGAAAACTAATTTCAAAATAAAAGTAGACCCCAACCTCTTTTATAGTATCTTTGCAGACAAAGATGGAAGCTCCAACATTTGGGCTCCTGAAATCTTGAGTAATCTTTGCTCTCAGATTACCTCTAATTAGCATGTTTTCCAAATAGTCCTAATTTTTAGTGCCATCAAAATTATTTTACTTTCCTTTTTTTTCCTGACCATCACCATGGTCCTTTTCAAGATAGTATCATAGCTCTTATTTATTAGTAAGCATCATATAACATGGATGTTACTAATGCTCTAATTGCATCCACACACGCAGGCTGCGGGATGAGTGGGCTGCGTCGGCTGCGGGTGAGGGAACTGCACCCCAACCTGCTCTGCATCCTGTGTGGTGGCTACTATGTGGATGCCACCACCATCGTTGAGTGCCTCCACTCCTGTGTGTACATGCTGCTTTTTTTTCTGACAATACTATTCTCTTGATAGTGATATGGTATTACAGTGTTCCCTTCCCAGTCATGAGCTCACTAATTGAAAAATTGTGTATCCACAAATTTCAGGAAGTTATTGTTGAAAAATTTATTTTACTTTGATACAAAAGAGCCATTTGAAAAGAGCCATTTGAAAAGAGCCATCATGAAAAGATATAATAGTAATTGTAGCAATAATAGTAGCATATATTTTTAAACAGCTCAAATGCTAAAACTACAAGGTGCTAGGGATAAAAATATAATGTAATGCTTACATAAATTAAAAATACGAATACTAATTATATGGAAAAAATATTAATAGCAATACTAATTGTAAGAGAGAAAAAGATGATCTCTGGAGATCATCATTATTGAGCTCTATCACAGTGGGTATGGAGCTCTTCTTGCAGCAGTGTGTGTGTGTGTGTGTGTGTGTGTGTGTGTGTGTGTGTGTGTGTGTGTGTGTGTGTGTGTGTGTGCACATGCATGCATTTGCTTGTGTGCGTGTGTGCTTATGTGGGAAACAGGGACCTAATGTGTCTCAATCTCAGGATAGAAGTGTTGATTGGGGCAGAAAGTTCCATGTTCAAGGATGATAGGGTTTTATAGTGAATTGTTTGGAGATGTCTGCAGGATAGTGAGGTACATGATATCAATAATAACTTTGGTAGATGGGGAGTGTAATTGTGCCCAAGGATTAGTCATGTCACCAGTATTTACCCTCACTCAAGTTAACAGCATTGAGTGAGGATGATTTCAGGGAGTATGAATGTAAAGACCAAATCACTCACTGGAATACATGGAATATAATTTCACTATGTAGTAAATTTATCTCAACTATGATTTTACAGAAATATTATAAAGATCATTTGTCCAGTTATAACTAAGATCAGCCACTGTGTTGGGAAGATTCCCACATGTTAAGACAACTAGAAGCTGAAAATTTTTATTTCAAGGATGGTTGGGATGGTTTAGGGTGGTGATCCCCATGTGGTGTATGATTGATGCATGTTGTAACACAATCCTTATCTCTGTCCAAGAGTGAGTCCAAGTGTGAAGTGGTTCTGGAAATTGAGTTATAAGGGTCAGATGACATTATAAGTGACTTAGATGAATATTTGCCAGAGAATAACAGCGAGGTGAGCAGGTGTTGAGGGAAATGGTTTGTGACACCCAAACACCACTGCCATCACTCCACGTGTCCCATTCCTTTTATGCTTATGGTTTTATGTCATGTAATATGCATCTTGTCACTAAAATCTATCAGAACACATGGAAAACAAATATATAAATATAAAGGTGTAACAATAAATATAAACTGCACCCATAAAACTGAGAGATGCACAAAAAAGAAAAAAAAAATGGCGTGGGAAATTGGGCTTGGGATGGCATACTTGGTAACAAAGGGATTAAAAGGTATAACTGATGAATCTCTTTTAACTCATTCAATTTATAAATGAATACAATGCTTCCTTGAATCTTGCAGTTTGCAAGACCTGCATTGTCCGCTACTTGGAGTCGAGCAAGTTCTGTCCAATCTGCGATGTCCAAGTGCACAAGACCAAACCACTGCTCAGCATCCGGCCAGACAAAACACTACAGGACATTGTATACAAGCTGGTGCCGGGCCTTTATCCAAGTGAGTCCTTGCATCTTCAGCATTACTGAAAGGATGGAAGCCTTCTTTAGGGAGTCTTGACACTCACATGTTAGGCTTTGTGGGCCTTAAGGAGTGCTAAACCTTTGTGTTTATACTGACTATAAAAACAACTCCGAGAGACATCAACCACACCACCTCCACCTCCTACATGAACAACCACACCACCACCACAGCAACATCAACAACAACAACAACAAAAGCATGAACAGCCTTAACAGGCACACTGTCTTCTTGAACACCTGCCTCTTGCTGCCCTTCCAGACGAAATGTGTAAGCGGCGGGAGTTCTACTCAAGTCACCCAGAGACACCCCCAGCCACACCTGAAGATGGGGGTAGTGACTTGGGCAGATGCTACACCCTGCCTGATGATCCTGTCTCCCTGGCACTCTATCCTGCCTCTGCCTCCACCTCCACTTCCCTCACCAGCTCCACACACCACCCAGGCTTCAAAAACCATGTCCATGTGCCCTCCATCCCCTCCAAGATGACTCGTTCCTTCCATCAGGTGAGCTGCTGCTGATAGTTCTTGGGCAAGTAGATGTGATGGACATGTGCTATCATTGTAGCTGTTTGTTTTGAGAGGGTACTAACAGATGTTCTGTGCAGTACATGTGAACTTCCTAATTTTGTAAAAAAAAAGTTTTGCTGGATATATGAAGATAAGGGTTAGATATTGTAGGAAGGAAAAATAGGAGGGAAATTGTTACAGTATTTTAGTGTTTACAAGACACACTTATGTAGTACATGCAACTCCAGTTTTGAAGTGATTAGAAAAAAGTTGCAAGTTCTGTAATACCAAATAATATTTGCTCCATTGAAACTTAACTTTGTTTAAGCTTGAAATCTTCACAAATTGCAACAAATTAAGCATATACCGAAATAGCATTGAATTTAGATAAAATGTTTATAGTTTTGGATACAAAAATAAGGTTAAGTTTAATTCATGGGTCAATTAAAACATGCATTAAGCTTTCACCAACAGATGACACCAATGGGCAATGCAAATGAATGGTATTTTAAATTATTATTTTATAATGTTGTAGAACATGGTTATCTTTTAATATTTTGTGTAATACTGTTAGGTTGTTAGTGGATTTAATTTTTCTATTATTTATTTTTTGGTTATTTTCTTCATTTAGTTGCACTCTAAGCTACTGAAAGTTCTGCACCACTTTTATCTGTTCTCCCATTCTTTTATTTAATTCATCATTTTCTCTTCACTTTCATCACTTCTCTGTTTTATTAGTATTTATTTTCATCACATTTTCATTAAATTTGTTATTCAAGTGTTCAGCCACCACATGGAAGTCTTTTCAGAATCACAAATAGCCACTACATCATGTGGATACACAAAAGCCACACATCACATCTGCCACATAACAGTTAGTACCACACCCAGTCATTCTACAATGTATATCACTCCCAGCCAGTTTGACATAAATAGGATATCAAAACATTACCCAAAACATGGAAAAAAGTGTGTTACCAGCAGTCCTTGAAGCACTCAGCAGTGTTACAAGGTTACGAAAGGCTGTGGAGGTGGCTCCCTGTCAACCTATGATGGCAAAATTATGTGGTGTACTGTGGTTCATTTAACTCTGCACCAGTTTTATGTAACAGGGCTCCCAATATCCTCTAACCACTGCTTACAATTTTCCTATCTTATGGTGATGTGTGGAACCACTCAGCCCACTAGGGTCAGCAGTTGCTATTGTTACTATTGTGGCATTAAATTAATGCCATTGACACTCAAGCAAATAGAATGTTGTATTAAATTGATGCCATTTAAGGGTTTAGAATGTATTCAGCCAACCAGAACACATACAAACATCTGCTTTTTCCATCTCCATATTTCTCTGTCACAACTAGCTGTCTTTCTGACATTCCTTCCACATTGAAGGGATTCCTTTGTCTCCACATGGTATCCCTTGGTATTACAAGGTGCCTTGGAGAGCTTCATTCTGTTTGTTCTGAAAACTGCCAGCCACTCCTCCTCCATCTTAGTAGGTAGTGGAACAGCTTGGTGAAGGTTGGACTTTGGCATGTGGTTTGTCTGTTGAAGGGCTGCCACCATATCCTGTGATCCTCTTGAAGCATGTATTAGTCACTCCAGTGCTGTGAGATCATCTTACAAAATTCAGCTTCTACCTCTGAGATCCTCCCAAAGAACTAACCCTCCAACTCTGGAGCCCTGACAGCAAGGGTCTATAGTAAAATGAAGAAACCATTTGAACAAGTAGAATTGGCAACCTTGCAAGCCACTATCTCTATTCATAAAGTGAAGTCATTGACTCCCTATATAGGTATCACCATCATACCTGTCCTTTGTGATGTGTGACCTGATATTGATTAGGAAAGTGAAGACAGTACCACTATCACAAACAATCAGGTTGGTTATCCTGACTTGGTTATTCAACCTGATCTTCCTTCCTGCAGAAGTCCTCTGAGAGCAGAGTCCGGTACCTGCAGTGCCCAGCTGGGGTGAGTGTGGCGCAACTCAAGAGACTCATCCGGGCCAAGTTTGGTGTTGGTCCTGCCCATCCAATGGCCCTTCTCACCTGTACCAGTGAAGATCCTCTGCATGACTCCCTCACACTGGTGGATGTGGCCTACATTACCTCATGGCAACGGGTGTGTGCCTAGCTCACCATTTGGTTAATTTACCCAGTGACTTTTCTCTCAGTGTTTGTTCCTCCATGTTGAGTAATATCTTCACTTTAGGTCTGTTGTTGCTCCATGTCCTCTTCTAGACAAATTTTATTCTCTTATGTCATTGGTAAAACCAACACTGACCAATTTGTAAGACTTGAAATTCAAATTAAGTGTTGTTTTGAACTGTGGGAATAAGTTTTCCAAGATATGACTGTAATATGAAACAATGGTTGATGGGATTAATGAATGGACATATTCCTGACATTGAGGCAGATTATTTATCAAAATGCACTACAGATACAGTAACAACTAATAAAAATTGCATGAAACTCAGGTGGTTAGTTTGCCTCCAGCTTGCTCTCTAACACAGGAACTCAATATCCTAACATGGGATGGGCCACAATAAGCTGCAGAGAAGTCTATAACATGGGGCAGGATAACACTGATATGAGGGGGGTGGGTGGCCGCTGCCTTCACTGCCACTGCCACCTCTGTCCCTACGCCACACGAACTGATAGTACTGAGCATGCTGTCACTGTCACCTTTGTCACACACACACTGATAGTACTGAGCATGCTGTCACTGTCACCTTTGTCTCACACATTAATAGTAGTAAGCATGCTGTCACTGATACCTGCATCACACACACACACTAATAGTACTGAACATGCTGTCACTGTCATCTGCATTACACACACTAATAGTGCTGAGCATGCTGTCACTGTCACCTTTGTCACACACGCACACACACTAATAGTACTGAGCATGCTGCTGCTGTCACCTGCATCACACACACTAATAGTACTGAGCATGCTGCTGCTGTCACCTGCATCACACACACTAATAGTACTGAGCATACTGCCACTGTCACTTGCGTCACATACACACTAATAGTACTGAGCATGCTGTCACTGTCGCCTGCATCACACACACACTAATAGTACTGAGCATGCTGTCACTGTCACCTGCATCACACACACACTAATAGTACTGAGCTTGCTGTCACTGTCACCTGCATCACACACACACTAATAGTACTGAGCTTGCTGTCACTGTCACCTGCATCACACACACACTAATAGTACTGAGCATGCTGTCACTGTCACCTGCATCACACACACACACTAATAGTACTGAGCATGCTGCTGCTGTCACCTGCGTCACACACACTAATAGTACTGAGCATGCTGCCGCTGTCACCTGCATCACACACACACTAATAGTACTGAGTGTGTTGCTGCCGTCACCTGTGTCACACACTAATAGTACTGAGCATGCTGTCACTGTCACCTGCATCACACACACACTAATAGTACTGAGCATGCTGCTGTCACCTGCGTCACACACAATATTAGTACTGAGCGTGCTGCTGCTGTCATCTTCGTCACACACATTGATAGTACTGAGCGTGCTACATTAGTCGCCTATGTCACACAGTAATAGTGTTGAGTGTGCTGCCACTGCCACTGCCACTGCTGCCACCATCCCTGCCACATGCAGTGTTACTGTACTGTACTAGTTTTTATTCATCAACCTTTTGATGTTTTATGACTTAGTTATACTCACATGCATAACAAAATTTTGATCATTGTAGGTAGTCTTGAAATGTTTTGTATTCATATTTTGGGGGGGCCTGTCTCAGCCAGGTTGAAACCACACTAATTTTGCTTTTATTATAATTCACTTGCAAATTGCATCTAATGCAGGCCATTAGTATAACTGAATACTTGCATTGGTGGCGACCTGATTGTACTTTGTGCTGGCATGTATCCAAATACAAATACAGGTAGTTTATACTAGTAATTTTAAAATAGATGCAAATGTTGAACCGCTGTATTTAATTATATTTGAGTAAACAGTATTGCTATTCTTGAAAATTGAGAAGAAATAAGTGTTCTTTTCTGTCCTCCAGAGTGAGCCACTGCAGCTGCTTTACCGCATATATGAGAAGGCCAGCAAAAAAATCAAGCTTGACCCTGAGGTGTGTGTGGCTGACTCTCACAGCTCATGTGAGGAGATGCCCAAACTCGAACCCAGTGTTGGCAGTGGGGCACCAGTGTGTACAACACCTCAGGGTACTGTTGCTGACTATAGCACTGCTCCACTTCTTCAGGCAGTTGGGGCTATTGACTCCCCAATGGAGGAGAGGCCTTCCAAGATTGGAGTAAGGAAGACCTTGAAGCAGCCTGGGAGGTCTGGTGAAGGACCTACTACTACTCAGCAGGAATCTCTTTTTGAGAGGATGTCCAAGGCTGCTGGGGTGGTTATAGATACCCCGCTCAAAGACTCTCAAGTGATACAAAATTGTGATTCACTCTTAGAAATGACACAGGGTATGACTGGGGGTGTGGCTGCCCAGACAGGAACTGTGGAACCAGTTGTGACATACCCAGGTATGTTTGCTGCATCCAGCAATGGAGTGAGTGTTGGGGTGGCACTGGTTTCCAATGAACTAGGGCTTCTGGCACCCACCAATGTTACATGTGCAATAATCCCAGGTGCTGCTGCCAGTCTCCCTGTTCTGTGTGGAGCTGGGGGAGATTGGAGTGTAACTGGACCTCAGGCAGGGGGCCAAGTGGTAGCAGCAGCACCACCAGCAGCATCAGTAACTGTGGCAACAACAAGTGAGAGGGGACCACAAGTGCCTGGGGAGGCTGGAGGCTCCAGCAAGAAGGGAGTTTCTGGAGAAGAGGAGGAAGAAGGAGAAGAAGTGCAGCTGAAAATCAGTGAGTCTGGTGTAATGAGTGTGTGTGGGAAGGACACCACTGTGGAGGGTGTGCTCAATTCCCTTGAATCTGAGGCTGGGGAACTCCTTTCCAAGATTGAAAGTGGCTCTTTGGGGGAGGAGTTCCCTTCTGTAAGCTCTCCCAAGAAAACTGAGAAGAGGAGATCCAAAAGCAAGGCTAGTGGCCAAGGCAAGGTGGTCAGCAAGACTGAAGACAGAGGAGACAAGTGCCAGCCTCTGCTAAAGGGTGACAAAATATCAGCCTTGGCAGGGAAGATTGTGGAGACAGACAGCAAAAAAACTGTTGGGAGCTCATTAAAGAAAGACTCTTATGAAGCTGCCACTATCACTACCACAATGACCACCACTACCACCACCACCATTACCACTGCCACTACCACTGCTACTACTTCCACCACAACCACTACCACTACTGCTGTTCCCCTGGAGGCCAGCAGGGAGCAGAGTAGCATTAATGGGGAATGGGCTGAGGCCACAGCTAGTGCAAATATGGTGTCTTCAGACACACCAACACCTGGAGAAGAGTTCAGCAGCTGTAAGGAATCAAAAGAGGAAGCAGCCAAGAGCTCCCGTGCCAGCCATATTCCAGCCAGTCTTGCTGCGGCCAGTATGGCCAACCTCAACAAGCCCCTCCTTAAAGCCAGTTCCTCCAAGATGCAGCAAAGTGAAGACAAGCACAAGGAGCAGAAACTGAACAATAGTGGCTTGAACACCAAGAAGGAGGTGCGCCCTGACACACGGTGTCCTGCAGTTGGTGTTTCTGGTGTTGGAGTGGGTGGCTGCCGTAGGGCTTCACATTCTTATGGCTACAAGACCCTCAAGACTCCTCCTAAGAGCTGGAATCCCACAATATCCCGAGAGCATCTGGCTGCTGGCAAGTGTATGGCTGGCAAGGGCCCCAAAGACCCGCCTCGCCCCAACAAGTTCTTCAAGGCACGTAACCGGTCAGCCTCAGTGGAGGCACAGAGCGGGACAGGATCCATGCGGCCTGGTGTACTAAAGATTGACCCCAAGACTTTGGGCCCCATCAGTGCCTCTGTACGAGGTGAGACTGGGGTTGTCACCACCACTTTACCTTCCCAAGCTCCTGTCCTGCCTCCCACTCCTCCGGTGACAACCTCACAGACTCAGGCTGTGACTCTGACACTGGCACCAGTGCAGGAAAAGTGTGGGGGAGTGCGAGGGGTGACACCAGCAATTGTGGCTGACACCATTGAGGTGCCACCCACTTTGAGGAAGGATGTTGCTTCCACTCCCCAGCAGACATCCAGTGAAGGCAAGGAAAGTACAAACCACAGTGCAAAAGTTGTTGGAACTACCATTATACAAGACAATAACACTCCCACTAAGACTATTAGTAATCACAACATTAACAGTAACAATAGCAGCAGCAACAACAATAATAATAATAATAATAATAATAATAATAATAATAATAATAATAATAATAGTAATAATTTCAATAATAACAACAGCAACAATAACAACAAGTTGAGTAAGAGTGGAAAGTCTTTGGGCAGCAATAGTGTTAATGCAAGCAAAAATGTGAAGATTCAAAGTGTACAAACTCAAGTGAGTGCTGGGAAGAGTGAGTCTAGTATGTCCAGTACTAGGGCAGACAAGGCTAGCAGTAGGGCTGCAGGGATTGGGGTTGTTGGCACACCTATCCCAACTTCCAGCACCTCACACTCTACTCAGCTCAAGCTGGCCCCTTGCTCCACTTCGTGCCTCACATCACAGGTCCCATTGGACTCTGTGAACAGCTTGGCCCTTTCCCAGCTTCAAACCCAACCCCATCCCCATGCCCTCCCACATTCTCACACTCAGCACCAGACCCAGTCCATCTCTCTGCCCCAGCACCAGACGCAGCACCAGCCCCTTCCCCAGCCTCAGCCCCAGCCACAGATACACCCACTGTCTCAGCACCAGTCCCAGCCACAGCTCCAAACTCAACTCCAGCCCCATCCTCAGTCTCAGCTCCAGCTCCAGCCACAACACCAATCTCAGCCACAACTTCAGCCCCAGCCACAGCCCCAGCCTCAACTCCAGCCCCAGCCTCAGCAGCAGCTTGCCATTGGTTCTCCAGCCATTGGAATTATACCTTCAAGTGGAGTGTCCTTTACAGGAGCCATTGGCACCCTGCCATTGCCTTACTACACCAGTCCTCCACTTGGTTACCCTACTTATCCCTACTTTTACCAGACCCCAGAAGCTATTGGTCTCATACCTCCTCCTTCCTTCTTCTCCCCTTGTCTTCCTCCACGCTCTCCCCTCAGCTCCCGTACCATTGGGGGCCCCAAGATTATGTCAGAGCTGCCTCTGCAGCTACCCATGACGTCTGTTGTATCTCAGGGCCCAAATCAGGCCCATTCACCTCGTCCCATGACCCCACCATCACCAAGAACTTCAACCCCAACCCAGCCTTCTCGGCCTTATCCCCCCCATTCCCCTCGCCAGTCATGCATCAACCCATCCTCACAGCCTCACACACCACAATCCCCCAAGCCTCTTGCACCAGCCCAATCTTCTAAGGCTCCTGCTCCACCACAGTCCCCCAAGCCTCACACTTCAGTGCAGGCCTCCAAATCTCATGTCTCCTTACATTCCCCTAAGCCTCTTGCCCCAACACAGTCTCAAAAATCTATTGTCCCAACACAGCCCACCAAACCTTACACTCCAGTACAGTCTCCCAAAGCTCCTACACCAGCACAGTCTCCCAAGCCCCCCACTCCATCACAGTCCCCAAAGCCTCTCGTCCCACCACAATCCCCAAAACCTGTTGCCCCAGCACAGTCACCTAAGCCTCTTGTCCCACCACAATCCCCAAAGTCTCCTGCCCCTGCCCAGTCCCCAAAATCCCCTGCTCCAGCATCCTCTCCCAAGCTTCCTGCTAGAGTTCAGTCACCCATGCCTCCTGCCCCACCACAGTCACCCAAACCTTACACAACACAGTCACCCATGCCACACACAACACAGTCACTCATGCCACACACAACACAGTCACCTGTGTCACACACAACACAGTCACCTGTGTCACACACAACACAGTCACTCATGCCACACCCAACACAGTCACCCGTGACACACACAACACACTCACTCATGCCACACACAACACAGTCACCCATGCCACACACAACACAGTCACTCATGCCACACACAACACAGTCACTCATGCCACACACAACACAGTCACCCATGTCCCCTGCCCCACCACAGTCACCCAAACCACACTCAATGCAGTCACCCATGCCTCCTGTCTCATCACAGTCACCCAAACCACACATAACACAAATACCCATTCTCCCTGCCCCACCACAGTCACCTAAACCACATGCAACACAATCACCCATTCTCCCTGCTCCACCACAGTCACCCAAACCACACACAACACAGTCACCCATGCCCCCTGCCCCACCACAGTCACCCAAACCACACACAACACAGTCACTCATGCCCCCTGTTCCACCACAGTCACCCAAACCACACACAACACAATCACCCATTCTCCCTGCCCCACCACAGTCACCCAAACCACATACAACACAGTCACCCATGTCTCCTGCCCCACCACAGTCACCCAAACCACACACAACACAATCACCCATTCTCCCTGCCCTGCCACAGTCATCCATGCCCCCTGCCCCACCACAGTCACCCATTCTTCCTGCCCCACCACAGTCACCCATTCTTTCTGCCCCACCACATTCACCTATGCCCCCTGCCCCACCACAGTCACCCATGCTCCCTGCCCCACCACAGTCACCCAAACCACACACAACACAGTCACCCAAACCACACACCACACAGTCACCCATGCCCCCTGCCCCACCCCAGTCACCCAAACCACACACAACACAGTCACCCAAACCACACACCACACAGTCAGCCATGACCCCTGCCCCACCACAGTCACCTAAGCTCACTTTAGCACAGTCTTCTATGGCTCCCATTCCACCACAGTCACCTAAGCCCCCCATGCCAGGACAACCTCCCATAGTTCCTGCTTCACCACAGTCACCTAAGCCTCCCATTCCAGCACAATCCCCTATGGCTCCTGCCCAGCCCCGGTCTCTTATGGCTCTTGCCCCACAGTCCTCCATGAGCTCTGTCCCACCACAGTCTCCTGTGACTCCCGTCCTACCACAGTCATCCATGCCCCATGTTCCACAACAGTCTCCCAGGCTCCCTATCACAGCACAGTCTCCCAGACATCCTACCTTACCACACTCCCCGATGACTTCTTTCCCACCACACTCTTTGAGGCCCCAGATGCAGTCTCCCAAGCAGTTCCCTGCTGCTCAGTCAGTGGCCATCCAGCCCCAGCCTCCCAAGCTTAACTACACCACTTCAGGTCATCCCACAACCTGCACAACACAACTCCCACAACCCAGCCACTCAGATAAAATGACCCTAATTTCCCAACAGATGACCTCTTCCCTCAGATCTGCCCCTCAGTCATCTGTGGTGTCAAGCTCTGGAAGCTCTTTTTGTCCACAGAATTCTCTTGGTAA
Organism: Scylla paramamosain; assembly: GCF_035594125.1. Classification (NCBI taxonomy): domain Eukaryota; kingdom Metazoa; phylum Arthropoda; class Malacostraca; order Decapoda; family Portunidae; genus Scylla; species Scylla paramamosain. The sequence continues at coordinate 34,566,495 of NC_087157.1, read as the reverse complement.
ATTAGATGCATGTTTACAGGCACCATCATCCCATCCCTCAGCCATTGCAAAAGCTGTGAGTAGTTCTTTTGATGTTTCTAAATCTGTTTTACCACAGTCTATAAAATCTACCATTAGTAGCCAACTGACTTCATGCAGTGTGTTGCCCATGACAACAAGCTGTTTCCAGTCTATGTCACTTCCTTCACAAACCTCCAAGCCTTTAAGACAAGTTACACAGGCACATACTTCAGTGAATTCTGTTTACTCCATTGGCTTACAAGTCACTGATAAGGTGTCTCAGTTGGATGCACATCAAGTGATTTACCAGGGAACATCATCAAGCTCCAGACCTGAGTTCAGAAAAAATAATACTAACATAGATAACCCCCAAGAACCAAGACTGAACCACAGCAATTCAGATTGCACTATTCGAGTGCCTAGCTCTGGCTCTGTCCCACTTGTGGCTCCATCAGTATTTCCAGCCATTTCTGTGGCCGATAAAGGGCTGAGCTTGGCACCTGCTACCACTTTTGGGAGTGGATATTACCCCCATGGTCTTCACCAGTCACTCTCCTCAAACTGCAGTCATACATACACAGACAGTATTAAGACTAATCCTCTTACAAGTTTGGCTGGTGCATTAATGGCCAACACCACTCCTACCACATCAACCCTTTCTTTTCCCACCCATTCTATGGTTAGCCTGCCAGTGTCTTTGGCCAATGTGGCAACTGTTACTGCCATTCCTTCTCTCTCCTCCTGTCAAGTCTTATCTGCCTCAATGATGTCTTCAGGTACTACCTTGACTTCTAGCTTGGCCTCCCCAGCTCCTTCCTCAAAAAGTAGTGCCTCCCCCTTGCCTGCATCAGCAGACAGTAGTAAAAAGACAACCCATATTGCAGATGCTACCGACAAACTGCTCTCAGCAGTTCCCTCCAGCTGCAGCAGTGTTGTTGATACTGTACCTTCTAACACAACAGTTGCTGTGACAGTTTCCATAAATGCAACAAGTAATGCTATCACACCTGTAAATACACTTGCAACAACATCATCACCCATTACAAATGCAGAAGCCTTACTATCGTGTTGCACAGCACTTGCAACACTACCTGTGATTGGTTCAGGCCCTACTTTGGCAGTCAGCTCCAACATGTCTTTGTGCACTGCAGCAAGCACCACCACTCCACTTAGTAGTGTGGTTACTGTACCAGAAGAGAGAACAGCTGCTGCACTACAGAGAAATGTTTGTAGTTCTGGTGTGTCAATGAGTAGTTTGACAGACACAGCTGCCTCCACTGTAGGTGCCAGAACCTCCCCAGTGACTACCTGCTCTGGCGAAGACACTCAGAGAGGAAGTTTGAGTGCCACTGCCACTCAGGAAGGAGTTGGTGGTGTGGGTGATGGTGGTGGTGGAGCTGCTGCTGCTGCTGGCCCAGATGAGAGCTGCAATAGACCACAAGTCCATCCTTCAACTGCCATCATGCCAGTGAGCAGCAACAACAGCAGCAGCTGTAATAGCAGTAGCAGCAGCAGCAGCTGTGTTACCACTATCTCCTTGGCCCACAGTGCTGAAGCAACTGGCTCCTCTTGTGGCACCGCTGGAGCACCATTGCCAGCCAGGAAGGAAGCCTTTCCCCAGTCCCAGAACAGTGGCTGTTCCCTGCCTCGTGGCTCAGTGGGTGAACACTCAGTCCTGAATGTGATGGAGAGTGGTGGCTGTGAGCCCCAGTCAAGTGCCTGTACCCCCGTCTGTGATGTGACGCATGTGATTGATGCCAAACAGCAGTGTGCTGAGCCAAGTGTCAGCAGCAGTGGTGGCCCTAGGCCATGCCTCAAGAGTTAAGTGTTTCACAGTTTAGGGCACCCAGGCTACTGGCTGCCACAGATATATAACTATATATATATAGGCGTATGGAAATATTTGATGTACTCTACATGCCATTAATTTTGTAAATTGTAAAATCACAAAATATAATTTTATTAGTGTGTTTTAAACACTCATCAATCACTTTCAAAGTGCTAGTTAGGAATACATTTGTTATTTTTCCACTATATGATGCCTTCCTGTTCTGTACTGTTGACACCAGTGGGATTGCTCTGGTGAGGCTGTCTTGTCAACTGTGGAAAACATATTTTAGTACTCTATTGGTATGATAGTTGAATTTTCTTTAATGAAGCATGGAAGATATCCATTTAAGGATTATACAAGTGGCAGTGTTGTGAATTGCCTCATGTCTGTCATGTTTTCCAGATACTGCTGTAGAAAGCCATATAAGCATTATATTGATGCTTATCAGGACTCAAATTCTGTATTGATATATAGTCTGCTGGCTTGGAGTAGAATTAACCTCTTCAATTATTAATTGTTACAAGTACAAAATTAGGAAAATGTGATGCGGTATTCAGCGTTGACAGGAAGTGGTGTCAGCAAAACTGTGGGTGTGGCCATTAGACCCTCCCTGTGCAAGAGACTTGTAGTATTTGTTTTTGTATTGGTTGTCTTATGTCTGTCACTCATATAGTGTGACCTACTGGAGTGTCCTTATCAGTTTTAGCACGAAGTTGGCACTTGTGTTGGCTGCCAGCACGAGTGACCCACCACTAGCTTTAACACAGAGTGGCTGGCTCCCCCACCCACGTGACTCTACTTGAAGGTAGATTGCTTAATTATTGTACTGAATGAGAAACTCCATGATTTTCTGTATTACATTACATAGCATGAAGATGTGAGGAGAAGGCTGCGTGTTGACTAATTATGATTTGCATCAGTAGTGGCCTTCTTCTCCCATCACTCAGTCTGGCTTACTTTGTGAAATATTTTTATTTTTACATGACAAGATGGTGATATTGTACCATAGCAACAACTTGTGAAACACTGTGTGAATGCCCTCCTTATTCTATGGTTCTGTGAGAGACATTGAGACTCCTTCTGCAGTAACAGCAACTTTATATACTCCCCACTGACCAATCCCAGTCCTGCCCATCCCACCATCACCACCTATCCCCTAGTGGTCAGTTTCCCTCGTGTGACTTGTCTCACCCCATTCTCAATCAAGTGTATGCAAGTGAACTTTCAAATCTAGAGCTTTGAGAGTAGGAAGGACATAGCTTTTAAAATATATATGGTATTGGATTTCTTACTGCGCCATTTGTACTACATTGCTTTGCTTATTGATCCCAAGCAAGTTATTTTTTATTGATACTTATTCATTTATTATTAGTGTTTTATTTATTTGGATATATATATATATATATATATATATATATATATATATATATATATATATATATATATATATATATATATATATATATATATATATATATATATATATATATATATATATATATATATATATATATATATATATATATTTTTTTTTTTTTTTTTTTTTTTT